>NC_090938.1:136976587-137081587 GCF_040938575.1 Ambystoma mexicanum
ATCCGCCCCCTCCTGCCCCTGCCCTCTCTCTATAATTACCCATACTGCAGCGCACCAGCGCGCGCACCGAGTAAGCACCAGCAAGCACTGTTTACTGTTAACTGCTTAACTGTGAACAGTGCACGGTGCGCGACACGGGCGACTTATATGTTGTGCGGTACTTGACACACCCGCACTGATAGCGCATTAGTCTTCTAAAAATCCATACCACAGGGAGGTAAGAATTTTTACTGAGACACCTTGACATCCTATATAACTTAAACTGGGATACAAAAGTTGATTAGGAATATTAGCGATATTAAGATGAAATGCAAAAAAATGAAGTCTGTCAATATGTTGAAAGACCCGCGAGCTGAATTTTTTACTGCAGTCTCAACTCGGAGGGCCAGCCTTGCGCGTGCGGCCGCTCTTCCTCTTCCTCCTCCATGCGAGGACGAGGACGAGCTACTGCTATGTGCACAGGCATGCTCAGATCAGCTCAAGGCAAACAAAGAACCTGAAAATAACGTCTGCCAAACTATTGAAACCTCACAATCCCTTTTCACCGAAGACGTGGTAATTCACCCACAGAAGGACAGCTTGAAAGCCTTTTGGGGTGAAATATCAACAACTCAGTTGGAACCTGACTTGGCTAACCAGTCAATGGACGACACCCCTAATATTTTTAAAACTGCGAATGTGGGTATATTTGACCTTCAAGAAAATATTGATGGTACTGAGAAAGGGGAAGAGCCGACTGCTGAGGGGATCACAATGGATAATTCTAAAAACACTCACTTATGTACACTAATGGGAATTTTCAATAGATTAATGTTGAGCGAACTAAGAAAACATACCGAAATATTGACCCAAATAAATATGTCTATACTCCAGGTCCCCTTGAACCTTAACGCGTTAATACATAAGGATACCTGCAAAATATCATTAACACCAAACAATGATGTTAACGACAAGTCTAGAGTCGAAACTATTGAAATAGACATCACTGTCGACTCAGCAAAAGCACCATTCATAGAGTCAATCACCATAGAAGAGTCACAGACTGAAAGTAATGTCTCTAAACCTGAATCAGTGGCGAAAACCACTCTGGACAACAAGTCAAGAAACTTATTGCCCAGACCTATAACTCTACCACCTAAGGTAAAAATATCTAAAAAAGAGAAAAAAAAAATAACAAATGCAACTGAAAAATCAAAATCAAAAGAAAAATCAAAACAAAACATCGCGGAAATATTTAAGAGATGTCAACTTTAAAAACATAATAGATGAAGAATGTCAAGACTTGGTGGATACCAATGAGACAAATATTGAGATGGTGAAAGGTAGACCCAATGAAGAGTCTAGATGCGAGAATGGAAGAGTTTTAGTAAAATCGACATTTCAAGACGGCTACAGTGAAGTCGAAAAATCAATCTCTGAGACCATGAAAAATAAACTAGAAATTGTGGATATTGCTTCACAATTATCTTCATTAAAAACTGGTCTAGTCGACATATTTGAAATTTTCAAAGCAAATGCTGCAGGCATATGTAACGAAAATAAAATGAAAATTGGGGAAATAACATCTAAGAAACAGAAGGTAAATAACTCTAATTCCAAACTGATCCCGGTAAAAACACCAGGTGATCCAACTACCTTGCAATTAAAACAACTCTTGCCACCCGGTAACACTCTTCAGGAAGAGGTTATGCAATTTGTATCGAAAGATAATAATAAAAATTCTGATATCTCCCATACCTCTAATGAACTGGGTAATAAAGTTCACCCACCCTTATCTGATGGTCCTATTTGTGAAGCAGAAAAGACTGAAGGCTTGTGTTATGATCATGTGCCAAATGCTGAAAATGGTTTTAATACCCTGTCCGATAAAGCGGCACAGGGCACGCATGTGAACTGTAAAGAAATGGAGCATGAATGTGTGGACAAACAAGCAGAAATTGCAATGATTGTAAAAACCATTCTAGATGACCAACTTAATAATAACAAACACTTCTCTCTTGGAAACAAAGTACATGGTGAGGCTAGAATGCAAACACAAAAAGCAGAGGAAAATGTCGACTGGGTAAAAAACAGCCAAGAGTTAAAGAATCCAGCCTTGTGTGAGGTACCTAGCCTAAAAATGACTACTCTGTTTCCTGAAGGTAAACAAATTTCTCTGAATCGCCCTTACATTCTCTCTATATTTGCCACGATCCCCTCCTTGACACTGGTTTCCTCACAGGACATAGTCCTGATAGATTTTTTACACAAACAAAGATTGGACTATGTGCGGTTAGTAATTCCGTCACCGCTGGTCAGAGATACATTGTTGAAAGAAGGTGAAACCCAGCAATGTAAAGGTTTTGATATCTATCCATACTCTCACAAACAAGGAATACCCATAGTTCTAAGTATGTAGGGAGTAATACTAGTAATTTATATCCCAAAACACACGTAGAAGACACAGAAGGCTTTGGTACTGAAAAGCAAGCGTGGAGAGGTCTCACTTTAGCACTTAGAGACGCTATCACTTCTCTACAAGCGTTGGCAAAACCTCTTTAGCACATCCACTCAAACCTCTATTGCTTCTTGGAACTCTAGAGGCCACGCGCATTTACTAAATGATTCGGCAGTAACAGATCTTTTAGCATCATATGAGCTGATTTTTTTGCAAGAAACATGGGCCATAGCGGAGTTTACCTGGGAAGATCATGAAATCTGGCAAATAACTGCGAAAAAAGGACCCAAAGGGAGGCCTATGGGAGGCTTGCTAATCGCCTGTAAATATACACTTGAAGCCAGAAACGCCGAGATATGGTCTGAACTGAAATTTTTTCTTGTAGTTACATGTACAAAGTAGGAAGCACCCAGGTTGACATATGTCTTATTAACATATATTGGAATCCGTTGAAATATAATGTATCAGACCTAATCAAAGAACTAGTTGAAGTATCGACAAAACTTGATGCCTGGCGCGATGTGAAGGTCAATGGGTTGGTTATGATGGCTGGTGATTTAAATGCAGACTGCAACATAAATATTATGGAAATTGACTCTTTAATGTGTACTCTAAAAGCGACTAGTAAGCAATCCAAAGTCCTGAATGATAATGCTAAATTGCGTGGAGCTATTTGGCTGAACTTCGCAGAAGTGTTGGGTCTAGTACTATTATCTAACCAAACCCATACTTGGCACACGAGAGGTTGCAGTTCAATTCTAGATTATGTGTTTGTTTCTTACGGCTTAGACGCATATATATCGAATCTAATGGTAATTGAAATGAAATCCAGCGATCATAATCTCCTGTCGACCTACATAACGCACACGAATGAACAAGACGATGATTTTTACAAGCCGGGTTTGATTGCTAATCCTAGTGGCACCCGTATACGCTGGTCATACTCCAATACTAAGAGATTTACATCACTTCTAAAAAAAAATCAAGAGAATATGACTCATGATGAATGTCAATACTATTTGACCCCTGCATTTTTCTCGAACTATATTAGTGAAGTGATAGATTCTGCATGTGGTAAAAAAAAAAATGACTAAGATTCCCCCTAAACATGTACACTCTTTTAACATTGATATTCTAAACCGTAAAAAACAGCTAAGAAGAGACTTACGAGGCATTCTAAAAACAACAGATAAGGGAGTGGAAAGAGAAAAGAAATTAAGAAGCATTAAGCAGCAATACAAGAACTGGTTAATTGCTAATAGAGTTGCTAGAGATCAAACGGATGGCGAACACATGCTTGCAATACTTAAGGGTAAAGATATCTCTACCTTTTGGCAGATAATTAATGCGACTCAGATTTCACAAAAAAAGATTTTGTTGACTTCGATCAGCGAACGCAAATGGAAAATTCACTTTGCAAAAATGTAGGGTGATGATACTGACAGCTGCAGCCATCATCACATAAAAAAATCCACACGGACACTGGATATCTCTCCTAAAAATATCACTATTATTAGTAAATCTCAGAAATCGGCAGCACCAGGTCCCAACAACCTATTTAACCAAACCCTAAAAACTAATCCACAGCTATGGGGGGATATTCTGCACATGTTGTTTAAAAATATCCTAGCAACTACCCTTATACCATATTCATGGAGATTAGCAATATTAATTCCAATCTTTAAACACGGGCCTAGATCTGCTCCTGAAAGCTATAGACCAATTGCAATTTCCGATCCTGAGTACAACATTTTCACGTCCATTAAACTAGAAGAACTAGACGCATGGGCGACCACCAATAACATAATAGATGTCAAACAAATTGGATTCAGAAAGAACGTAGGGACGGACTGCGGAGGCCTTATTTTAAAAAGCCTCCAATCCAAAACAGCTAAGAACTTGGGTTATGTGATCTTTGTGGCCTCCATGGACCTTTCTAAAGCATTTGATCTTGTAGATAGACACATTTTATGGTCAATCCTAACTGATCTTTTGATACCGAGACATCTATTAGAGATGATTATCGATTTATATTCTGACACTAAGATCAAGGTAAGGCTTAACTCAGCAGGGCGACTTTCCTCGGAAATTTCTATCACTAATGGTCTAAGACAAGGCTGCAAGTTAGCAGCCACTTTATTCAATTTATATGTATCTAAAGCCGCTCACGCCTTATCGGGTAAGGGTCTGGTTCCTCCGAAATTAGGTGATACTCCAATTGAATGGATAACATAGGCTGACGATTTTTTGTTATTAGATCGCACAAAAATTGGTCTGCAAAAACTCATTAATGCATTTGTGAAATTTACTGCTGATCTACATCTAAAAATTAATGCTGCGAAAACTATTATTATAAGAATGGGAAAATCGAATAAAAGACAATCATCCCTAACCTGGTGCTGCGAGGAAAAACGCTTAAAAAGTCAAATAGTCCTAAGATATTTAGGATATCACTTTACAGCAATTAGCTTGATGGCCATAATCAAAAGACACCTCGAGGTTAAAGCAGAAACAATAAAGCGACAGATGTCGAAAATTGATGCCAAATATGGAAGATTCACGGCCATACTTCTGAAACACTTTTATATTACTTCTGGTATTCCTAAACTTCTGGTATTCCTAAACTCACCTATGGTTTAGAATTCTATGAGCTTGAAGATTCAGATTTTATAAAAAAAACTTGAAAGAGATATGTGGAAAGGTGTGTTGTTCTTCATCCCTAAAGGTGTGCCTATTCAGGCAATCAGATACGAATTTGGGCTGCAATCTTTACAATCGATTATTGTTGGGAGAAAAATGTCATTATGGAGAAAATGTATGAGAAATGATATCTCTTCTCTATACACGATAGCAGCCAACGATCGATCTAACCCTTACTGTGTGAATTTAAAAATTGTAACTGAAGATACATTGTTGAAGGCAGGTGTAAGTCTGGAGATGTTGATAAACAAACCGCAAAAAGTGAAGCAGATACTCCAATGTAATGATTGGCAAATGACTCTAGATATGGTTCAACAATCGAAAACCATTAATCAGATACACTCCTTTTGGAAATTTTACCCCTTTCTCGAGAACTATTTAGTGAAATATCCTTCACGAATTTTTAGAAATTCTTTCATGAGGTTTCGGTTCGATAACCTGAAAACAAACCATATTTTAAAAAGGTGGAATCTCCAGAACATAAACTGGGGATGGTGTAAACATTGTAAGTCAGAAGGGACTGAAGAAACTCTGAAGCATTTATTACTACAATGTCCAGCTCTTTTAAAACAGAGGATTTATTACTTTGAACAATTTGTATTGCACCTACACGCCGTTGACACCGAATTCTTATGGTTTCAAATTAGACATAACACCTCGATTGTTTTAAAACTAAGAATAATGGCATTTTAAAAAAATGTTTGTGATTTATCTTAAATGATCATAACGAACTGTCTCCTTACATCGAAACCTCCATACATTGGTTTTAACAGGTTTTAGAAGCTAATTAAATCTTTTAACGTTTTGTAAATTGACTTGATACGAACTGTTCTTAATTGTGGTCTTAATGTTCTTCTGTTTATTTACATTTTAGTAGTTCTGAATTGTCATGACTATAATATGTTTCAAATGATTGTTCGACTTGTGTTTGAAGATAATGTATCAAAATTGTTTTATTGTCTTTTCAAAATGTAATTCTATTTGTTCGAACTATTTTGATGAACTATTTTGTAAAGGTTTATATAAACCATAAACAAATAAATAAATAATAATAATAATTCGACAATGTCAATATAAACCATAACTACATACCTACTATTTCATTCAATTCCTTCTTCATGGTTAGAACTCGGCCAATAAACTGCAATGCTGCAATTACTAAGCCTGGTTTTTCCTCCCATCATCATCCAGTCTAGAATGACACTATAGGGCATAGGGGGGTGAACTTAGAGAGTTTATAGCAGTGCCTGGCTTGTGGGGCAGTGTCTACCGTATTATATATATACTTGGCTGGAGAGTCTGTAATAGATGAAGGATGGCAGTGATTGGCCATATGAAGCGGTATTAGGATAAGAAAGCAATGCTCTTGGCCTATGATTGGTCTGCTGAGTGTGACCGGGGCAAATCACGTCTGCCTTCATTATATATAAAGACAGAACCACAGATAATATATGGTCGAAAACTGAATAGCCTTTTGTCCGCTATAGTATTCATTGTTATTTATCTTGCGAGCAATAACACCCTCCGCGCTCAAAAATTCACTGGCTGTGAACATTGCAAGATCATGGGCCTGGAAAGTAACATGAATGTATGCATGGATGACAGGAGATGAGAACATGTCCCGGCATATGGCCCAGGCATGAGGTTTACTGAGACCTGCCAGTGGGTAGCACAACTGGTGAAATCAACTATCATTATAGTAAGAAACAGTGGAGAAATATTAACATTTGCGGCCAGGCATGGAAACAGAGCTGTGACACCTGCTACTGAGATCCATAAAGCCGAGGCAAGAGCGGTGGCTGCATATGGGGCAGAGATTTGGGGGCACGTGAGGACCCCTGATCTAGTTAGAACAGAAAACAAATGCCTAAAATGGTTGGTCCTACTCCCCGCCAGCAGCCCCAACCCCTTAGTGCACTTAGAAACAAACACCAGTTGTATTAATGAGGAGGTAGCTATTGAAGCTGAGATGTATTGGATCTGTTTATGGGTCTCCCCGGACCTCCAAAACTACAAAGCAGCTCTACAAGACCTCATGGCACGGGAAGGTGGACGGCCCCACCTTGGTTGCAACACACACAATCTTTGCTAACGCTTGAGTTGGCCCGTTTTTTGCGCAAACCTTTTGAAATGAACAACAAAAACTTTGCTGAAAAACTCTTTGGCCATCATGTCCAGATCATAATCCGAGGCAATGTGCAAGCAACTCTAGGTAGGACATTCATATTGGTTATGTAAAGTGGAGTTTGGCTCTGGGGAATACTTGGACTTTGTTTCACTTCTGCTGGCACGGTCGCTATACAATAGATTTAGAAAGTTGCATAATTTTCCAGAACACAGAGTCAGCCTCGGAATAGCATCTGTACACCTTGCAGGGAGAATGAGGAGAACACAGAACATGTGTATTCCCATGTCCAGCATTTGGAGACCTTGCGGCCTCATATCTCGAACCAATGCTCAATATTCGTAGTATGCATGATGCAATGTGCAAGTCGGCACCTGCGTATCATGTTGGATGCACAGCAGCTAAATTTATACACAGGGATTGCTTGAGAAGATGCACACAGACAACGAACCTGGTATAAAAAAAAAAAAATCTATGTGGTGGAGGGAATAATGTGAACGTTGATTTTGTTCGGTTTGCCCGATTTTTAGAGGAGATCACCATGTTGTATGCATAATCTTGACATGTTCTTGTTACGGGTTTAAGTCATCAATCCAGAGATTTCAATGTTATATACAATATCAAAAGTGATGAACAAGGGGGTCTTCCAGATTGTTGTTACTATCGATTGGTCTATAAGGTATCCGTCTAGCGATGTAATCTGTTTATTGTTTTTGTATCACTGCAAAGTTTTAATGGTTTGTTTAGCCTGATGACGTAAAGTTGAATAAAGGTTTGACAATTAATTGTACACTTATTGTAGATTTGTATTTTACTTTTGCAGTATCACTTCCTATGATGATGTCGGGGTCAAAGGTAATTTGAGGTCATTGGCAGCGATGTAATCAAGTATGTGGTGTCACGTCCACAACAGCATTTTGGTGAACTTGCATCCCTGATAAGATTAGATTTGAAACCTTTATGTTGTAAAGCCTCATTACCCTGCAGTGCTGGTACCTCCAAGAGAACAAGACTTAGTCTTGTGACAGCCTTGACACGGTTTTAAATCCATCCCCTACAATGTGTGGCTTAATTCCTGTGCTCCTGCAGATGTGTGTTTAGTGCGGACCCGAAATCATGAATACTTAATAAAACCACGTTAACAGATTATAACCCGTTTTAAGTCACTAGTCTGCCCTCCTGCGCGTGGTGCATGAAGCGGAAAGGGGAAATCGAATACTGTGAGAAACCTGAAGGTACTCTCAACTCTTCCCCAGGGATCTTCTGTTCAGGTGGCCAGGGAACGGCCATCACTTTTGGATCCCAACCCTGGGGGTGGACTAGTGAGGGAGGATCACCTGCCTGAAGGGTCCTTGGGGATCACGCAGAGGGTGCCAGAGGGTGAGGCACAGTAGTCCGCTTTTCCTGAGATTGACTTACCTACCCATCCTCAGCCTTTGTAGAATATTGTTGTTCACATCCTAATTATCCCCCCCTGAAATTACACAAAGTACTAAGAAGAGGAAGATGCCTCAAAGATTAGTGCATACTACCTATGGAAAACAACACGATAGTACTGGACGAAGTAGAGGGATCATGGGGACTATAGAGCTGAAGGTCAGGAATGGCCCTCTGATTGGGTAAACTATAGTCAGGCAAGCCCAATACAGGGCTCACACCTGAAGCCCCTTGAGAGGGTTCAGGTGCATAAAGGGTGGAGCACAAGAGCAGCGACGAGAGCACTGGAGAGAGCAGCAGGGAAGCCAAAGCAGATTGTTGTGAGCCAGAGGAGAGCGGCACATGAGAACACAGGAATCTTGCAGAGCAGGGCGCTCTGCGAGAGCGTGGTAAGGGAGCCGTGTCTCCAGGGAGCCGGTGAGATTGGAGGAAGGAAGCCGTGTATTGTAGTTTAGGACCTACCCATTTAGTTCTGCAGATGCTCGCATCCCTGGGCGGAGGAGCAGGGCCAGCTATGCCTGAGGGGCAGGTGGCGAGACCCTGACCTCATTCGTTGAAAAGCAGGATGAGAGGCTACTTTGTGACAGAGCAGGCGCGTCCCACCGATATGCTTATGATTGTCTACAAGCTGCGATGAGAGCAAGAATAATGGAATGGCTCATTAACAATCAAATACATTGAAAGTTGCTGAAACACTGTATCGAAGTGGTTGAGTGCAATTGGCATGTTCTCCAAAGTCTCCGATCCAAGCCGAAGAACAAATTAACCAAATGCAAGGTTAAAAATGGATTGTGTGGAAACAATATATCAGAGTGGTCACGTCTGGGGAAGCTGAACGTGTTCAAAAGTCTCTGATATACTAAGAACATTGAGAACGCAATACGCACAGTCAATACTATTAAAAATAGAATGAAAGCTATGAATGAGCAGGGGAGCTAGTGAAGTGTGAAGCAAAATGATGAACAAGCAAAACAAATAGAAATGAAGGTTGTAAATCAAAGCCAACAAAGTGGAAGTTGGGACAGAGAGCCAAATAAATAAAGTGCCAAGAAAAATAAATCATTAACTTATGAACTCTCAGGTCTTCTGAGTTGATTGTGAACTACCAAAGCAATCTAAGTCAAAGCTGGTTGCGCGACCTGTTGTGGGTGGGCTGTGCGGCCTGTCAACTGTGCCTAGACCAGAAAGCTCCAACAACTTTAGAAGAATTGTGTGCCCAATAGTTCAGGTAAATGTTCCACAGAAGTTATGAAGCAGGAACACATGCAGGTTGGGTCTCTGGGGTCCAGTGAAGGGTGCATAGGGTTAGGTACAAGTAAAACTACCTACCAAAAGTAGCCCCAACTTTCATAGGTCTTGCGCAAGCAAGCAATGACGAAGCCAAAATTGTTAGACTAAAGGTTTATTATAAGCCCATTGACTAATAATGGGAGTATAAGGATAGGTAAGATGCTCTGTAACTTACCCCCATACTCTGATTCTTCCCACGACTTGACAGGATGAAGAAAGAGGGTCAGAGGTTGCTTTTCCCGCCAAAAGTCACAGTCCTCGATTTGCAGGGGTTGTAGGTTCGAGCTGATCTCCGGTTGGGGTCTTTCACTGTTGCAAGTATTCTCGATTGAAGAATGCAGAAAAACTCGATGCAGGACCCCTCTCAGGACTGGACTCGGGTCAGGTAAGCAATTTTGGAAGGTGGTCACCAAGGCACGGTGACGCAAGCGACTCACCAGCCACGGTCAGACCTTCCCTCCTATCTCGGGTACCCTCGATGCTAGGATGCCAAAATTTCATAGAGGTCAGTCTCGTAGTGCTAGCTGAGGATCCCCCAAGTTCCAGGTCGGAACTCGGAACGGTGACGCCGGCAGCACGGTAGCACAAAATCAAAGCTGGTCAGTGACAGGACAGTTACAGGGCACCTCTGAAGGCTTCCTTTGGCAGTGCACCGAGCAGATATCAGGAATAGATGGTCCCTCCACTGCAAGGGTCGCAGGACCTTCGCAGGACTGCTAAAGATCACAAGCAAGACAGGGCTCCTCCAGGACAGCAGCAGACATGGTTGCCAGCCCTCCTTCAGTCAGGTCTCCGGTTTCTTCACAGGTTCACAGCTATATAGGATTCTTGGCTCCTTCAGGTTTCTCCAGGATCACTGAAGAATGGATGCAGGGGTCCTCTTTTCATCCTAAAAGCCTGGTAAGAACAGCTGCCCTCACTAGCCAATAGCAGGACTATCCCACACCCACATCCCAGCAGTGGTCCAATCAGGACCACTGGCGGGAACATTCATGCATACCACTCAGACACACTGAAACCAGTTTGTGGATTGGGACCAGACAGTCCCAGCGCATATCCTGCCAGCAAACACAAACAGCCCTCCAGTAGCCCGCCAAAAGCACCTGCTTTCCCACAATGGAAGTCCTTATAAGGATTTTCCTGGCCTCTCAGGCCAGTAAGTAGGCTAAAGAATACGATGGCAAAAGGACAGGTGAAAAACCATGTGGCACGGCCATGTTGTTTGGAAACTAGCCACAGTTAGTAGCAAAACGCGGTAAGGCTAAAACGAAAAAAAAGTCCCAAAAAGTGGGAAAAAGTCACTGCTGCCACCAACTTATCCTTTTAGCACACCTAGAGTAACCAGAAATCCTATGAGTGTAGTCTAGGGAAAAACAAAAATATACCCCCTTGTACTGCAGTGTAAGCTGCATTGCACAATGATAAAATGTCACCACAAGTCATACAAAAGTAACCATAAGTAGTAACACGACTAAGAGAAACAATGTTTCCCAGTACTGACAGCCTTAAGGACATGTTCCCCATGACATGTGAGCAAATGCCACTGTAAAAAGTACAGGTCAGATTAAAAAATAAAAGCAAAACGTTTGGAGGTTCCATAAAGACGGAAAGAAAGGTGCAGTAAAGAGAAATCCTTCCTAACAACAAGTGACAACAGGATCAGCTGGCGGCGACCTCTATACTGTAGAACAGACAAAGAAGGCTACCATGACAAACTGGAAACATAAATGGAGAGGAACAATAAAAGGAGATGCTACTGTGACCTGGAGAAAGATGGCCAGAAAACCTCACCTCAGAAGAATAACAAAACTAAACAGGCTTTTATTGGATCGTGCCAAAAATGAATTAGTAGTTTTACAAGAGAGGCAAACATGACTCGGGAGAATGCATACACTGTGGACAGGCAGAAGCTACATAACATTTTCTTCCGGAATGCACATAGTATCTTAATCAAAGGAAAAGCATGATGGAAGAATTAAGGAAATTAGGTAGGATAAATAAGAGGCATTGTGAGAGAAGACAGAATCAGAAAGCAAAATAGCGATGTAATATTATCTAGTTCTTCCTAACACATGAACATAGGGGAAGATTTAACAGCCAGTTACATCAGACAACGGTGCAAAATCGTCCAATTCTCCGACATAAGTCTCCCTGGTGAAATCACTGAGAAGACCACCACCATTCCTGCAGGAGGATGGGTCAAGGTTAGAACTGGACTAGAGGTTTAGCAACCCCCCTGGAACAATGGAGAGTTTCAACACAAAGACCAGTTGAGCCTTTTATCATTTGGCGGATTTAATGGTGGGGGTTGTTGACACAGATTATAGGAGAGGAACTACAAGTCATCTTGGCAAATGATGGGTACGACCACACCTGTCAGGTCGGAAACCCAGTGCAATACTTGATTTGTAAGGGCATCATTTGAAACAAGATAGAAGTACCACCTCTCTGGGATCCACCAGGGCCAGCAGAAGAGGTTTTATTGAAAAGAACACACTTTCGTATAGGGTTAAGAATAGCACTAAGGGAGACAGGCAACCAAGACATCAACTGAAGGCCCCAACCCATTTCCAGAATGAAGCTATAGAGTAGGCACATTACCATCTCAAGCACAATTGAAGGTGGATGGCTGGAAAGTTAAGAATGTCACTGGCAATTGCTCTAGGCAATCCCCCCAGACCATTCCCATCCCACAGCAGAACACCAGGGGGTCACAAAGACAGAGAACCATATTCTTTACTTGTGTTGCCCTGTATGGTATGCCAACAACATGCAGCCAAATGCATGCAGCTGATTACATCCCACAAGCTCCTGTCCAACAATTTCCCATAAATGAAGTCCATTTTCTCAGATTGCCATTGTTGGTCTGTTCGAGTTATCTAAGCAAGGAAATAAATGCATGACACAATGTTCCCTCTAATTATTTTTCCCTAAGTGCAGAAATGATTAGCCTTCGTGCACACATTATTTTCCATGTGCTCAACTGAATAACGATGTAAGCCACTTTGTGAGGATGCGCTGTTAGTGAGATACCATCTCCGAAAAGTTTGGAATTAAATGTCCCCTTCCCAACCACCACAATTCTTTACAAATCAGTTTAAAAGGAGCATCTTACAACTCTTTTTCCAAACATATAGGCTAAAAAATCAAATATTTTATATGTGATTATAAGGAGAGCTTATCAACCAGTCCAAGACTTCAAGATATGCTATGGTGCCTACCAAAAGTACTCCTGCGCAGAGAGAAAAAAACGTGTTTGCACAAAAAAGCTTTGCATGCTAAAGATAAACAGGAGGTCTAGTTGTGACTATTCATTTGTCTACACTGCCCAGAGACAATGCAGAAAGTGTTTAATGCCATTGGGGAAAAAAACTCATGTTTATTACAAAAATCAAGTATTGCTAATCACTGACGTGGTTGTCAAAAAATTCAGACATTATACAATTTTTGCAAATGGAATAATTGCAACTGAAAGGAATGTGTCAGAAAACATGCCAATAGGAGTTCATCTGCCACTTTAATGGAGTAATTCAAGGGCCAGGAGATCATTTATATAAGGATGATAATTGCATCAGACTAACTGCCCCACAGAATATGATGAGCTGAATTCCTGGGCCTCTGCTTACTATCCACATTATGTTGTTCTGCGAGTTGTGACATTTATTCAAAACCAGCCTTATAGCTAGGAGGCTTATACTATTTTACTAAAAACAGGGCAATGTACCCAACAAAAATGGGAAACTATGAACATATAGGAATCTACCCCCTGCTTCTACCCACAAAGTTCCACTGATCTCTTTTCGATCAGTGACCAGCAGAGCTGTGTTATTGGTAGGAACTCAAATAATATTACTGCCTGATCTCGAGAGGAATTTTAAGGGAAAAGAACATATTTTAATAAGCATGAAATATCCCTACTGGCAAAGCCAATTACTTTCTTACTCCCTGAAAAATCTCTTGATTCCAAGTATGGAGTAAAATCGTATCAGAGCCTGAATTGTAACTGTAACATAGGAAGTGAAATTACAGGGCACATAATAAAGCCTATAGTTTTGCCCACCCTTGATCACCACAGCCTAGACAGAAATCAACAAGGTTTCTTCTGGTTCCCCGTTGAAGAAAATCGCCAATGTTTGCCCTTTCAGTCAATAGCAGCAATGCTCACAGTTACAACATATTGAGTACCTTCTTCTTTAACTAGGGACCCCCTCTTCTGAAGTTCACTGTTATCAGTTGAACACGATGTATGGGGATGCTAGAAGCAATACATGCAAACCCATTAATATATTGAAAAGTCCTCAGCAGCTGAACATAGAAAGAAATAGAAGGTGCTGTTTCCTAGGCTATTAATATAGTTTCCTATCCTTTAGCAAACAAACATTTCCTTCACTGTACTGTGTACTGCCAAAACATCAGATTTGTTTTTTGAAAGTTGCTGATTTGTTCTTCACCCCGAAGGAGTGTTATCCTGTTCCCTTCCAGGATCCTGCGCTAACCTCCAATAATAGTTGACAGGGCTCTGTATAAAGTGAGGGATTGTAGAAGTAAAACTCTGACTGGGATATACCCAGAATACTTTGCAAGCAAATCCAATTTAAAGCCTCATGATGATATTATGTGCAGTTTAAGGAAATATCATAAATATGCATGTGCACAATTACTATGAAATGCATACAAGATTGTTTGCAACATACCCCACCTTTCAATTGTTGTGTAGGTTTCGACAAGTGCTCAGTGAAACAATTTTTGTATAGGAGCGAGTTAACATATAATTTGTTAAGGAGGGGCATGGCTAAGAGAGCCATGTGAGAGTCTGTGCTCTGGAGGAGCTCCCGCGATCCTCCAATTGATCCTCGCCAGACACGCACTTCTGGTCGCACATACGTTCGGAAACACGTTCTAGCTGCCCATGAATATTAAGTGCTGGCGTGCTGCAACCCTGGGGCCCGTGGGAAGCAGGGGGGCTGAAGATGTGACCCGTGTTGAAACCGCGCACCCTGGAGCCTCGGCACAAAATGGCGGCCGGGGGACTCTGAGAAAGGAATCGGCCGGCCGGGTTGAAGGGGCATAGGCACTACGACGATCCTGTGGAGAGGTCACCCTGCTACGAGGGACATCGCGTGGGAGCCCTTGCACTACGGGTGCAAGCTGGTGGGTGCTGGGACCGGGGTCAGAGGAGCGCGACACGTACCGGACACAGGGCGGGCCCCCTCGTGTGATCCTCGGGGCTGGCCCACTGGGTGGCTGGCTGCCCCATGATAAGAGCAGCGAGGGGCTGTGGTGCCTAGAGGGAACCCCTCCCCGAATGAGTGCAGTGGCACAGCAGCATATAGAGAAGCAGCCTGGGGAAAAGGCGCACCCTCGGGCAACCCAGTTAGCCGAGTGCGGGCTGGTGTCGGGATGCCTGTAGGATGAAGGACAGTGCGATTGGAGGAGCCCCCCCTCCCAGATAGATCCTCTGCCCCTGCTCCCCGGGGGACAGCACTGGCGGCAGAGCAACGCCGGGAAGTGCGGGAGCGGACGCCAGAAGAGTGGCCGCCTCGAGCGGCGCGGCCCTGAGAGTCACTCTCCAACATACAGGCGGCCTGCCCTGCCGGACCTGGCCGCGGACACCTTGCCGCAGGGTGACCGCCTGTGGCGCTGGGTTGGGAAGTAATCGGGCATCCAAGATGGTGACGGGTCCGTGTGCCCCTCACAGAAATTAACTTTGGCGCCTCAGCGCAGCACACATAGTGGGCAAGGGGCAGGCACACCCTGACTAAGTGCAGACCCGGGGCCCCGGACACGCAGGAGCCTGGGGCATTTGAGCTACTGCCGCATTGCCACACTGGGAGAAAGAAGTGCACGGCGACAACCCCGGGTCCCCGCGTGAGGCAGGGGTAGAGGAGGAGTGTGGAGCATTGGGCAGAGTGAGTTGAAGAATACCGCCTGCGTGTGTGGGAGGCGCCTGGGACTCGGCAAAGCCCACTGTCGGTGGGCACAGAGACTGCAGGGACACCCGGGGCGGCCCCGCGCGTGGGGCGAGGTGGCCACGGAACCAGACTTGTGGGAGGAGGAGTACGCGGACCCGGGGAGAAGACACACCAGTGCACACGCAAGTAAGTGGGCACAATCCGCCCCACGTGCAGATAGGGCAGCACAGGGAAACCCTAGTGCGACACGCCAGGGACCCCCTACTATCCGGGAACGAGGTGTGTGCTGGCCTGAGACCACACGCTGCAAAAACAACGCCCGCACGCCTGGACCATGTCAGGATGGCCAACAAGCAGCTCAAATCAAAGGGGAAACAACCACAATTGAGGAGTACGCCAAAACACCGCCGGCGACGGATGGGACCAAAGGCAAGGAGAGAACCCCCACGGTGGGCACAACCACTGTGAGCAAAGACCAGGAGATCCTTGCAGCGATAGCAGATCTGAAGGTGGCTTGAGAAACCAAATTGGAACTGGCCATGGTGGAATTGAAGGCACTGGAGCTCAAAGTCGGGGTTGTACAGGAGGTGGTAAATCTCCTCTGGCAGGATGTCAGGACCTTGGCAGAACGCACAGGTGACCTGGAGGAAGAAGTAGCCCCGAACACGGCGACATGTGCATCCCATAAGTCCGAGCTTCATGCACTACGGCAACGTGTGGGCAACCTGGAAAGCAGAGCGGAGGTGGCGGAAGGTCGTGCTCGGCGGAACAACATACGCATCGCAGGCTTGCCTGAGGGGACTGAGGGACCCAATCCCACAGAGTATGTCGAATCTATGCTATTACAGGAGATAACTGGGGGAGTGTTGACCCAGGGGTTTGCAGTGGAACGGGCGCACAGGGCCCTGATGAGAAAACCACCCCCGGGGTGCCCCCCTCAGGCCGATAATCACCAAGATCCTGAACTACCAAGAAAAGGTCCTTGAGCACTTTCGTAAGGGAGGAACGATACAAACGGGGTCAGCAAATATAATGGTTTACCCGGACTACACTTTGCAGGTACAGCGCCGGCGCATGAACTTTGGGGCAGTGAAGAGGAGAATGCGAGAAGCAGGCCACAAATATATGCTGCTCTACCCCGCCAAACTGAAGGTGTTCCACAAAAATCGAACACTGTTTTTTGAGACCCCCGAAGATGCGACAGAATGGCTGGATATGCAGAGCTGCCCCCAAGAGTGGGGCATCCTGACGGAAGACGGCGCAGATAAGCAGCACTGAGTCTATGGCACCTAGGGTGTCGCTGCCTCGGACATTGGGACTAGAATATAGGGCAGGGCAATACCTGCTTGATTAGAGCGACCACAGCTATATTCGCACGATCCTTGAGTGTGGCAACTTGGCGATCAATAGAGGAGCCCCACAGACTTGGATCTCACATCCCCACCTATAGATTAGTTAGGTCACTAATATAGTGGTGACACCCTGCCGGGTTCCCGATCTCGGCGATCCGAGGTGGGACCAAACGCGGGGGAGCCTGAGATCCAGGGATGGAGCTGGGCATTTGTTGGGGGAGGGCAAGGGAGGTGGGAGGGAAGGGGTTGTGTGCAGTGAGATAGAGTTGGGGTAAGGGGTGGGTTAGTTGGGGAGTTTAAACTGGGAGAGGGAGGGGAACGAGCCCAATTTCATGCCAAATTAGACTGGAACGGTATTCCGAGAAAGGGGGGGGGTAGCACACGTCACGCATGGCCTTGGAATGTGAGGGGCCTTAACGGTTAACTGAAAAGGAATAAAATCATGATGTATCTGAGAAGGCTGAAATTAGATATAGCATTACTGCAGGAGACCCACCTCACTAGAGATAAATTGGAGTTAGTCAAGAGAAAGTGGAGGGGGACACCATGGGGGCCACATACTCAGCTTATGCCAGGGGGGTGGTCACATGGGTGGCAATCCATCTGCCATTTCAGCTGCTACAGTCTACGCCAGACCCAGACGGAAGAACATTAGTGGTGCGGGGGATGCTAGAAAATAGGGATGTTAGTATAATAAACTCAAACGCCCCTAACCAAGACACGGCAGCCTATATCAGGGCCCTATACGGAAAAATGAGCCCCCTAATGGGCAGCGCTACCATCTGGGAGGAGATTTCAATTGCACATTACACCCCAAATTGGATAGGTCCGACAATAAACTAGACAGACCCACCCCAGCCGCGAAGGCATTATTGGCCCTACTGCGGGACTTTGGACTAGTAGATGTTTGGAGACAGTTGAACCCGGAAGACAGACAGTACTCGCACTATTCGGCCCCCCACTGTCACGACCCTCGCCCAAAACCCCCTCTGCCAAACCCATTGGCCAGGTGGAGTCAGGACTCGGCCCTCTAGAGCCTGGCATCCTCTTCAACAGCCCTCATGGGGCCAGTCCTGGCGCCTATGGCGCCAGGCTCATACATCATGAAAAACAATGTGCTTGGTAACTACTTTATTGTATTGTCAGCTAACATGGAGGCATCCACATAGCTTGGTTCCTAAGAACCAAACTATGCGGTCTACTGTTTTGGGTGTGGTAGCCTAGGGACTACTTTACCTGGACTATTTTGTTGGGGCTATTTAAACCACACCCGAGCAAGACAACACGCTTCGCGTTACTTTGCAGCTTGCAACCTGACGCTCACCGCGTCCAGCTATTCCCTCGAACTTCGGAGAAGCAGAACCTGCAAGGAGACAAAAGGAACATCATTAGCAGCAGCATCTTACCTGCAGTCTGCATCTTTAAACACTCGCAGCTACTGAGAACAGCTTCCTCGAATCTGCACGCCTCCCGGACAGAACGACCTGAAAGAGGAAGATAGAGGCAACATTAAAGAAAGCAGTACAGACATTTACAAATTATGAACTGCTCAAAAGGCTTACCTGGCTGGTCACCTCTCGGCTGGCACCTCTCCGGACATTCCACTCGCGCTGAAGAACATTGCAACCTACAAGGAAGGTAAACACAGGCTAGCAAAGGCAAGACTTCACAGCGCTGCGCATAGCACTTACTTACCGCATCATAGCGCTCTTAATGCGCCATCATTTACCAGCGGGGCTGAACCAAGCCAGTTCGCCGCGCTGAAGCTCTGCATAGCTAAGGGAGAAAAAAAGAGACATTTTAAACAAAGAAAGGCATGTAGGATAGCAACAAAACTAAAGAACAGCAATAAGACCTACCTGAAAAATATCAAACGGGCCGGCCTCTGTGAAGTAACTGGACCGCACTCGCCCATGAAAGACAACGCGCTCTGCAAAGAAGGCAGGATGGAGAGCACGTCTAATTCTACCACAAGGTGAGGAGAGGGCGCCAGAGGATTTGAAATCATACGGGGGGGAAGGAGGAAGGATACTTACCCCAGTCGGCCAGTCTTGAACACAGTCCTCCTGTATTTTCAGGCAGAACCTTCCTCGCAGACCACATCAGGGCAAAGCTGAGAAGCAAACCAGCGAGTAACCCGACTGGGTGGCATCCCTGTGGATAGCAGGTGAGCATAACACCCACGATCTATACACAAGACTGGACTATATGTTTGTGGCCTCGGAGCTAGCTGGTGAAATGATAGGTTCGGAATACAAGGCCAAGGTACTTTTGGACCACTCCCCCTTGGAGGTGGAGTGGAGACATCAGCCGCCCAGGGCAAGAATCCGGACGTGGAAACTTAGGGCCGAAGCCCTGCAGGACTCGGTATTCCGGGAAGATTTAAGAGAAGCAATTACTGAGTGTTTTGACATTAACACAGGTAGTGTGCAGACATAGGGAACCTTATGGGAAGTGTTCAAGGTGGTGGTACGGGGTGTGGCCATATCTAAGTCCAGTGGGCTCCAAGGGGGCATAGAGCGAGAGTTACAGGAGACAGAGAAGGAGCTGGAAGAAATAATACGGAGGGGGTGCGCCTCACAGGTGGACACTGTGAGGGCGAACCTATTGCAGCAAACTAGTAGGGAGCACTGGGACAGACAAGTTAAACTACAAAAAATACGTCGTGAGGCAACACACGGGGGGAGATAAACCAGGAAGGCTACTAGCATGGCTATATAAGAATGAAACGCCACGCCCAGTGGTCAGGGAGCTGAAGGGTGAAGATGGTCAGACTTGGAATACCCAAGAGGGAGTTAATGAGGGATTTCTCAGATTCTACAGACGCCTATATGAGGACACGGGGGAGAAGATGGGGCAGGAGACTCATGAGACCCTGGAGGAAATAGGATTGCCAAAGCTAAATGATCAGGAGTGGGAGGACCTGGATGCCCCAATTACATTAGATGAACTAGAGACAGTGATACAGCACCTACCCACGTGTAAGGCCCCGGGGTCGGCGGGCTCCAAAGTGAATTTTATAAGATGTACAAGCAGGAGCTGCTCCCCCCGCAGCTTGCCATGCTAAATGAGGCGTTTGAACGAGCGAGGCTGCCGGAGTCATAGAGGGAGGCGGTGATAATTCCGCTCTTAAAGCCAGGTAAGCCAAGCACGGACTGTGGATCATACCGACCCCTGTCAATGCTCAACCTAGACAGTAAAATCCTTACAGCCACGCTGGCAAATAGGCTCTAGTGCGTTATCGGCAAACTGGTACACCCAACCAATCGGCGTATGTCCCAGGCAGGAAAATAATGGATAACCATAGAAGACTTCACCACATAATTGAACAGACAGAGGGGGACCCACGCGAAATGGCGATAGTCTCGCTGGACGCCATCAAGGCATTCGACTCTGTGAGGTGGCCGTGGTTGCTAGCGGTGCTGAGGGAATATGGAATGGGGCCGGGGTACCTTAGGTGGGTCCGAATGATATACAGCGCCCCAATAGCCAGAGTTAAAACCGGCCCAATAATCTCAGATAAATGCAACTCAGCAGGGACACGAGACAGGGTTGGCCCTGGTCGCCCATGCTGTACATCCTCGCCCTCGAACCACTGGCCATCTGCCTCAGACAACAGTATGGGGAGATCGGAATCCCCACGAAAGGGGGGACGCACCTCACATCACTGTATGCGGATGATATTCTGCTATACCTGCACTTCCCAGAGGATAACTTACAATATGTCCTGGAGGTGATGGAACGTTATGCCACCCTTTCAGGCACAGTGGTAAATCCCGGGAAATCAAGCATGTTCCTCTTAGGAAGATACAGGAGGATTCCACAGAGGCACCTCCCGGTCCTGCAGATACCCTGGCAGGCTAGAACATTCCGATACTTAGGTATCGACATATACCATTCAGCCGAGGAAGAACACAAGCAGAATACGGAGAGGGCAGTGGTGGGTATTAAGAACAGCATGGGGTTCTGGTCCAGGCTACCTCTGGCCATGATGGGCAGGGCGGCGCTGAACAAGATGGTGGTTTTGCCTAGACTGTTGCACTTTTTTATGAACATTCCATATATGCCCCCCCCCCAAGAGGTTTTTTGCGAGACTCCATAGCTTATGTACGGGCTTTAGTTGGCACAATTCCAGGATTAGGGTAGCCCTATGGAAGCTACAAAACCTGTGTGACAGGGGGGGTATAAACCTACCGAATTTTGAGCTTTACTACTTGGCGGGGCAGCTTCAGTATGTGGCAAGAGGGTTGTCCGAAGAGGAGACAGCAGAAACCAGGCTCTTGCACATGGACGCTGCTCCCTTTTTTGAGGGAGCTGGTTTGGTTGCCCAAATCAAAATTGCAGGGAAGGGCGAGACTGTTGAAACTGGGCTGGGAAATATGGCAGTTGGTGGGAAACACGACCCCATACTCCCTGCAGGTGCAGCTGGTGGCGTTATGGTTATGCGGGGAAGATTCGCAAATAACAAAAGGGATCCGCAAATACTGGGAACCGATGGGCCTTGTTACCCTTGGTGATGTATGGCAAGAGGGGGAGGCACTAGACTTTGAAAGGCTGATGGAGGATACTGGGGTGCACTTAGGCCAATATATCACTTACACAAGAGTTATCAAACGGGTGCGGGAAATGTGGCCTGCGGAAGTGCTAGCGGACCAACCGGATACGGTTATTGAGACGATGTACGACGTCTCGGAGGGTGGGCACGAAATATCCCGCATATACGAATTATTGATGACTAGGGTGGGTAGGGAGGTGCTCCAACTGAGGCGAGACTGGGAGTAGGAGGTTGGAGAACCTGTGTCGGATGGACAATGGGACAGAGTTCAAAGGTATCACAAGAAAGTGTCCCGTAACACAAGGCTTCAGCAGATACAACTGTATGTCACCTATAGGGCATATATGACCCCTGGGAGGATCGCAAGGTTTGGGAATTCAGCAGTACAAAAATGTCCACGTTGCGGAGAGGTGGATGCTGGATTGATACACATGTTTTGGGCTTGCCCGGAGGTGGACAGGTTTTGGGCTGAGGTTAAGCTACGCCTAGCAGAGAAGGGGATCGCGCTGGAAGTGGAGTCAGTCTGAGCATGCATGCTGGGGGGGGGTAGCCAGACCGCGCAACTTGAAGCACATTAGCAAAATGAAAGACCTGGCCTACATCCTGGCCAAACAGAGAATTGCAATGGGCTGGAAAGCTGCCCAACGGCCCAGAATAGAGAGGTGGTGGGCGGAGCTCCTGAAGTGGGCAGATGCAGAAACGGCAGCCTGGTATGAGGCAATTAGTAGGGGAGGGGAGGAAGAAGCGGGACCCTTGATAGCGTGGAGGCAGTTGGTGGCCACGATGGCGGGACCCCCCCAGGCGGATCCCAGTGAAGAAGACACAAGGGGGAATGCCGAGTAAGACATGTATATAGATATGCAAGCTATTGGCATTGGAACAGGGGCTCGAGTTACAGGGGCGGTAGGGGTGAGGACGGCAATGCGCGAGGAGTGCACATAATGTAGCAAAACCTATATGCAATGTCCTCAATGTTTGTAATGTTTGGTGTGGTGTTAATAAAATAATGAAAATTAAAAAGAAAAAAAAAAACATATAATTTGTTAAGGTCTATCCCCCATGGAACTCTGAACATTTTGAAAGGTTGCAGATTGTGTGAAAAGGATTCTAGTTATCAGAATATTGTTGCCCTAATTTTATATAAGAATAATGCCAGGCAGAGTCCCTACCAATTATCCCTTACATGCCAAGTACATGATATTGCAAGGTTGCCCTCCAACCAGAGGGTTATATTAGCAATGCTAAAGTAGGAGACACTGAGCATAACATTTGCCTACTCAAAATCCTTAGAGGGCAAATTAATATTTGAGTTATTTCATGTGTTAACTTGCAAGCGGGTCTCTTCAAAGTGCTTATGTGACATATGTACAAAGAACAGGAAGCATGGGATGAAGTTAAATAACCTAGTAGCCTTCTTACTTACATTCAGTACCCGATATTTGAGCTGACACTCAGATTACACAATATGTGTAATGCTTTTACTAAGGCACCACGACTAACAGAAATTCTTATGCTTGAAAGTCATTCATATTATAACATAAACCAAGACTTGTATCTAAGTCTGGTAACCTTTTGCTGAGCTAAGGTGTGCAGAGTCAAGGTTGTCTGGTAATATCTGAATGTGGCCTGGGGCGGAGTTCGAGTCTTTTACGGTATATATGTGGTAGAGTCAAGAATTTGATGCTGGGTGCGGAGGGAAGATAATTTAGTTAATGTGTGCAGGCATTTCTTAGTTATATCTTCTGTTCGTGGAGCCACTTTTTCATATTCATTTTTAACCTTGTGTGGGTGTATTCTACTTTTAACGTTTTTAGGTTTTTAAGGTCAAGCTTGGATAGTAGGGCAATGTCAATAGGTTACACCAGAATATCAAGAAAAGTTACTATAATTTAGCTTCATTTTGAGAGAAAGCAAATATTAGGTACCTGCTGTGGCTTGTGCCTTATTAAATCTTATTTGAATAGGTGGGAATTGTTCTTCTGGGAGGCACCCAAAAGGAAGCTTGGCAAGCGCACATGCGCACAGTTTAGAGGGAACATTGGACACCACCAGATACACCAACGCTTTTACACAGAGAGTCAAAGCACCCAACAACATCTGAAACACCTTCTCCCTTTCTTTTACCGGTTAGGTTTTCCCCAGAAGACTCTTATAGATCAATGGAGTACATTATAAACTCATAGATGAGTAAGATAAAAGAGCTCCTTCAGATTAAAACTTTACAAACATCAGTAATAATTCATAGATTGATGGTTTTATAGGGTTTAATACAACCCTTAGCACCCTCTTGAAAATGTTGGTCAGTGAAGATGGAAACATTTGGAACCTCTTTGCTACCATGGGCCCTTTTGCAAGTGGAAAGAAGACCCCACAATGTTCGACTGCCTTTTCACCATTGAAACTAGTGTATGAAGAGATCCTGGGGACTTAACACCTGGAGTTCTGGGAGCACCTGGAGAACCCAACTTTCTCTTGACCCAGCCGTAATACTATTTTACAGATCAATTCCTTAGAATTTCAAGCTTAAACCTTAGATCCTGTAGGTGTTTTTTCAACCCAATCCATAAAATCATGTTAAAAGATTATTATCGGCGATCCAAGATAGCCGCCGTGGGTAGAAGATGTGTGTAAGAGCCTCTCCCCACAGGGCCGTGAATAAAGTGTGAAATAAAGCAACAGAGATGCTCTGCAAACCACCCTGGAAAGGAGAAAAGGAAGACCCTAGGCACAGAGACTGTATCCGCAATAGTAGTGGGTGCGCGGAGACCCGAGCATGAAAACAGGGACTGGCTTGCTCTGCACACAGCAGAAATGGACAGAAGGCAGGCCCAGCAACACTGGCGAAAAGCGCATTCAAGGGGTCGGGGGTAGCAGGGGAGAGGCGGCACCCCGACCAGTCATCCAGGGAGAGCGCGCTGCAGAAGACGAGGAAGCGGCTGGAGAAGCGGGCCACCCGGCACGGAAGCGCACAAGCAGAACGCGCACGCAATCAGAGGCATGCCAGGGGGACAAAAATCAAAGTTGCAGCAGGCGTGAAGCAGATTAAGCAGGTCGCCCGGCACGGAAGTAGACAAGCAGAACGCAGTGGGAAGTATCTCCCTCGCAGTGGAGGTGCGGGCTTCCATGCACAACCAGAGGCACGCCAAGGGGGCAAAAATAATCGCTGAAGCAGGCGTGAAGCAAGTCACCTCCTCCATCCCTCCCTAAGACAACGCCGCGCTCAACATAAGAAAGTCACAGTCCGGCATCAGTAGAGATCGGAATAGGGAAGTACAGTACCGGCTGGCCTAACAACATCGGGCAACATCAGGGGATATCAATGACAGGGGTCAGCGGCATAAGGGAAACTATCACAGGGGTCAGCGGCATAAGGGAAACTATCACAGCAGGAGAAGGAGCCACAAAAGAGGGGACAGGGAGCCTGGAGAGAACTACTGAGACCCTGCGAGGTCCCAAATTGGCACGGAAGGTGGGTCCAACGGAGATTAAGCCACGAGAAAGAGCTTGTTGAAACCCAGAGAAAGCCCACGAAATGCGGACGCCATTAGCCACATGTCCAAAACAAGGGGTTAAATGGCGGCGGCGACCCAACAAACTCCCCAGGCAAAACAGTACACGAGCATTAAACAACTGTGGGGCGCAGAGGCAGTGACAAGCTCAAAGGGCGGAGGAAATAATCAAAGCCTGAAACATCAGGGAACAGGCACAGAAGCAGCAATGCCAATGCGCAAAGAAGGTATGCATAGCTGGTTCAAGGAGTTCCAGGACCAATTCATGGCATCCTTTCAAACACAGTTTGAAACTTTGAAAGTAGAAATAAACAGTCTGTGCAGGAACTAAAATTGAACATGGACAAACTGGAAGAAAGAATGGACATAGTTGAAAGGGCTGTTCAGGAGATGGAAGAGGACTAGAAACAAACCGAAGAAGCTTTGGAACATTTTGTGCACCTAACGCATAACTTGGAGATACCATCCGAGGACCTTGAAAATCACTCAAGGAGGTCCAATGTTAGAATTAAGAACCTCTCAGATAAGGTTGAGGACAAAGACTTGAAAAACATGACCCAACAGCTCTTTGCAGAGGTTCTGGCAGACGTCTCAGGAGCCGTGGTCCGCGTTCCAGATTGATTGGATACACAGAGTAGGCCCACGCAGAATGGGAGAACCAGGGGCACGCCCCCGAGATGTTCTGGCGGTGGTCACCTCTTACAAACAAAAAGAACACATTTTTCAGAAAGCAGGGCTTGCTGGTCAGCTTCAAATCAACAAAGAGGTGCAACTCTACCAGGACCTAGCACAGGCCACATTGCAAAAGAGAAGGCAGATAGGGCGCAATAGTGAGTTTTCTAACATCAAAGCAAACAAGGTACAAATGGACTTTCCCCTTCGGACTTCTCTTCACGTAGGAAGGACGACAACATAGAATTACCACATGTGAGGAGGGAGAAATTATTCTGAATCTGCAAGGAGATGGCCAAGGGACAAGCGAGTGACAGCGGAGAGGGGACAGAACCCGCAGGAATCCATGGGAATGGAAGAAAGTCACAAACAACGGCAGAATGGCCAATAGGAAGTGAAAAGGCAGAGGAAGAGGAGACTGAGAACACTGAAACACCAGGTGGACAAGTAAGAAGGGGTATGGTGACATAAGGTGGACCCAGGGAGGGGATAAAGATTGTTACCGTTACAAGGAGCAAGCAGCCCGGGGGGAGGGGTGGGAGACAGTCAATGGATCTCATAGTGGGGTTTAGTATTCCCAATGACAATAGCTCTGGGAGGAAAGAGGGCCAGGAGCGGCGGACACTTTGTCCAAGCGGTCATAGGAACCTGGGCCCTCCTCAGGGTGTTGGGAAAGGGGGCTAGGGGGACACAAGGTTGGAGTTGTTGGGGAGTTTAGAATGGAGAGCGAGGGGCGATGTAGACTCAGGACTCAGAAAACAAATGTGATAAGAGCATCAGGAAGATAGGATGGCACCATTAAAAATGCTTCCTATCTTCACTAGCTCAACTCACACCTTCCCACCCCAACTTAGCACCCCTCTGTATGCTCTCCCGGCACTTCAAGTCCTGAAAAAATGGCGGGCCCTTGTTTCCATTGTTGCCCCACCCTAGTGTTTCCACCAGACCCTGCAAGATGGCACCGCTGTTTTGCCTCGGTTTCCAGAGTGTCCCTAAATCGTCCAGGAGAGATATTTTTAGTCCTTTCTTAGTGTGCCTGATGCAGTGTGAGGCTTTGTAATGTGTATGGCATTCCAGGTCTTTCTCAGACACAACGTTTGGTTTGTGCACGTGCGTCACTGTTGAGAGTATGTACCCAGGGCAATGTGAGCCCCTGTTTCAGCTTTATACAGGGGAGTCTCCTGCCGACGCAACCCGTAGTTGTTGTAGTCGTGTGCTATATTGCGGTACCCACTGTCCATTACATCATCGCTCCTTAGAGCCACGGGTGTATACAAATTGCCTCGCCATATCTAGGTTATAAGGGTGCCAGTTATTCTACCCTGATGCATGTCGGGTCACCTCTTTAATATCGTGGGTGCTTACTGTTGGTGCTACTTCACACGTGAGGTGTAGGTGCACTGTGGCGATCAGCCTAATTTTGCTGATGGTGTTGTGACTATTGGACTTGGTTTACAGATTGGTCCAGGAATCGGCGAGAAATTTAGGATCCGGTCCATTGGGTGTAGATCTGATTGAAGTGCCTCCTTCTACTCCTGTGGAGGTAATTATGAAGGGTAATTGAATATTGGTTTACCTTAGTTAATCTTTGATGTCTGGTTTTATACAGAGCAATTGGTCTCTGTTTGTTGTTTGTCACTTTAGGTCTTTTGCAATACCCAGGCGTACAGAGACGCCCCCCAGAATGATCAGTGTCCCATTGGTGGGAGATAGGCATTTAGTCATCAAAAGACGCCTGCCAGAGTTCTACCATTTGGAGGTAAATTCCATAGTTCCAATCTTTGGAACCTGTACAGGTTGGTCGATTGAATGGCTTTCCATAGCATGTTTCTGATATTTATTTTTAATTGATATTGCTTCTCTCTACGTGTCACACACCCATCCCCGCCCCCCCCCCCAGTTCTCACTAGCATCCTCTGTGTTTTCTTTTGCTTCATAGGCCCTGGCTTTTTGCCATTGTGGATGCCAGAAACAACCCAGTCAACACGGTGTTGAAGAGATTCACGGGTTTTACAAATAGTCCCCTGAAGAATGTTCTCCCTAGATTGGGCTTGCCGAACATAAACATGTTGGGATTGATATTTTAATGACACATTGAGATTGTTGTATCGTTGTTATGTGATATCTTTTGTGTCCTGTTGATTTGCATGATTGGTTTGTTATGTTGTTTTAAATTCATTTTCTAATATCAGAAGTGCCACTGTGTTATGTCAGGGTTGTTCATATGTTTTAGATACTTTGAATTAAATTGAATAAATGTTTTTTGATATAAGGTAATTAATGCACGCAGTCCAGTTTTTCAGGACTTGAAGTGCCGGGAGATCATACAGAGGTGCTAAATTGGGGTGGGAAGGTGTGAGTTGAGCGAGTGAAGATAGGAATCATCTGACTCCTCACTTTATTACACAAATCTATTCCCCTGTTGGTGGAGTGAGATGAAAGATTCAGAATAGGGACTTTTTGTGTTTACCTATTTGAACATACCATTAAAAATGCTAACATACAATGCGAGGGGATAAACACCCCAATCAAGAGGAAAAAAATCGAACAGCTGACTAGGGGGCTGAAGGTGGACATTATAATGTATCAGGAGACATACATCAGAAAACAAGATAAGAAACACCTGAAACGCAGGGAAGAAAAGGGCGGGGGTGCTGATAGCGATACAGGACGGGCGGGGAATACAGGTGCAGGGAACCCTAGCCGACATGGAAGGATGCTACCTCTTCTTGAACATTGCATATGGTGACCGGAGGATAACGCTGGGCACGATACATACCCCCAATAGGGGGGCAAGATGGATTTTTGAGGGGGGCTTTCTCATGCATAGAAGGATTTGCCACGGGCAAGGTGGTTTTAGCTGGGGACTTCAATTTAGCATGGAACCCACAGTTAGACAGGAGCAACACTATACCCTCAGGAACACAGGGTCCATCCAAGGCACTGAAACAAAAAATTGAGATGTTAGCACTTCATGATATATGGAGGGTGGTAAGGGGACAGGCACAAGGATTCACACACTGCTCCCATGTCCAAACCTCGCAGTCTAGAATAGATTATATATGGTCCTGCACAGGGCTGGTGGGCAAAGTAAAGGAGATAGATTTAGGCTCCATCTCCCTCTCGGATCACACCCTGATTAAAGTGACATTTAATTTGGGACACAACAAAGGGGGGACTATAGAAGTGGAAATTCCCCATGGAACTCCTACAAGACCAGGTTATGGTGGACTCCATTAGGAATAAGATCAAACAATATTTTTTGGACAACGACATAGGAGAAACACTGTTGGGAACAGTGTGGGACGCGGGTATGGACAAACAGAAACGCAGTTGGGAGGAGGAACTGGAAGGCAACTTGAGAGAGATCCAAGGAGAAATATCCAAGAAACCAAGCAAGAACTGCGTATAGCACTGAGACACATTCAGGGTCAGTTGGGTGTCTGCATAGCAGGCGGGCAGGGAAATCACTCCTATACCTGATACATTGATATTATATAAGAGCAAACAGAGCAGATCAACTCCTTTCAAGGCAACTTAAGACAAGGAAAAAGAAAAGAACAATAATCAAACTCTGGGACAAAAAGGGACAGGAGAAGACAAACTATGAGGACATGGGGGAGATCTTAAGGGATTATTACCAAACGTTATACTCATCTGACAACCCCAAAGCGGACAGACAGGACAAATACTTAGAGAACCTCACCCTCCCCTGGATCGCAGAGGAGGAAAAGGGGATCCTAGAGGCAGACAGAACGGTGTAAGAAGTGAAAAAAGCAATTAAAAACCTACCGAGAAATAAAGCACCAAGCCCAGATGGCTACTCGGATTGCTTCTACAGAACATTTCACGATATTCTAGCCACTAGATTAACAAAGCTGTACAACACATTTAAAATACAAGGCAACATTACCCGATCGATGAATGAGGCGAAACTGGTAGTTTTCCCCAAACAGGGTAAAAATGTAGAACTCCCGGGATCATACCGCCCAATCACCCTCATAGATTTAGACGCAAGGTTATATACAAAAGTACTGGCCGAGAGAATCTCACACTTGCTCCCATCACTCATAGCACTAGATCAATCAGGGATTATATCGACAAGGCAGAGATTTGATAATATGCGTAGTGTCTGTCACCTGATAAAAAAAACGGAAATTACACGAACACTGTCGATAGTTGTTTCGCTGGACACAAAGAAAGCGTTCGACAGGGTGGAGTCGACACAACTATTCCACACTATGGAACAAATGTGTTATGGACAGAACTTCCTTAAAATGGTTAAGGCCAACTATCGCTCACCTCAGATGAGGGTGGCCCTTAATGGAAGACTGCCCGGCCCAGTGACCTTGGGGAGGGGAACGAAACAAGGGTGCTCACTGTCACTGTTACTATATGCAATCTTTCTGGGGCCATTACTGGCCAAGATCTGGGTGGCGGATGAGGTGAAGGGGATAATAATGGTGGAACTGGAGCACACAACTATGGCCTTCGCAGACGACATGCTGGTAGCATTAACAGTCCCGGAATGCTCCCTTCCAGCGCTCATGAAAGAATTGGAAAAGTTCGTGGAAATATCCGGTCTTAAGATCAATAGACAAAAAACAGAGGTACTAAACCCAATAGCAAAACATGACAATAGAGGGATTGACCCAAAAATTGCAGTTACAAATGGCAAAATCGTGGATAACATACTTAGGGGTAACACTAACATCATCATTAAATCTAATGTATAAAGCAAATTACCCAAACCTGCTACAAAAAAGCAAAACAGACATCAGGAAATGGAACCCACTAATGACATTGTGGTCGGGGTGCATGGTAGCAACTAAAATGGTGGGTCTACCTAAACTATTATACCACTTCCAGGCCCTGCCCACCCGAATACCAAATGCGTTTTTTAAATCCCTGAATAAAGTTACTAAGGCGTATATATGAAAGCACAAACCACCAAGAATTGCGATGTCAACGCTGACGGCGTCAAGACATCAGGGAGGCCTGTCACTCCCCCACTTCCATAGGTACTACGAGGCAGCCCAGTTGTGGGTAGTGAAGGAATGGGTAGCGGACACCTCATTACACATCTGGGCAAAACAAGATAGGGCAGTGGCAGGGTCCCCACTTTCGGGACTATCATGGCTAAAGGGACAACACAGGCATCCGAACATTAAGATCAGTGAAGTGGTGGGGTGGGCATGGAAGTATAGGATGCAGCAATCAAGAGAGGGGCACTGTCAACTCAGCCATCCCCTTTTCTCCCGATGTTTGAGAACCCAGAATTCCATTGGCTCATGTCCCCACACATAAGGCAGGTAGCCACAAGATAGTTAACGCCCTTTGAGCTATACATGACGACAAGCACAGGCTCGAGGAAGTTGGTCTCGAACCTTTATAGATCCTTGAACACCCAGGGGGAGGAGATAAGGTGGAACTATATGGTGAAACGGGAAAAGACACTGGGAGAAATGATTACCAGGAAACAATGGGAGTATATCTGGGGAATCATTCCAAAGCTGACACGCTCAACACAAGTAAGAGATGTGGCAAAAAGCGCTACTACAATGGCAATACACGCTGGAGAGGCTTCACGCAATGTTCCCAGCAACATCTGACTGTGCTGGAGGGGGGTGCACAGTGAAGGGGGATTGGAAGTAAAAATGGTGGAGCTGCCGGGGATACAATTCTGGGACGGGGTGAGGGAACAGGCGGGCAAGAGGGTAACAGGTTCCAAGCAGCTCAAGGAAAGGGTTTGAATGGCTGGGATGTGGGAACCCGGTCAGGGAGGCCTCACTAAGCCACAGAAAAAGAGCTTTCTGATCCTTGTCTCATGATAGCCCACCAGTAGAAGAAAAGAACAGCACCCACGATTTACGAATGGCTGCAAAAGGTTTGGAACTTAGAAGCCCTAGAATGGGTGACTTATAAGCTTCAAGGGGCCCAAGAGGCTTTTACAAGAGAATGGGGGCACTTATTGACACACCTACAAAATGACTACATGCAACAATGGTGCCCACATAACATCAGAATAATGGACATCATGCACTAAAAATGGACCCATCTCAGAGACTGGTAATCTACACCAAGGGGAAGGGTGCGGGGTTGGGGATTGTGTCAGAAACTAATATGACAATGAAAGTTTATGGAAAACTCTTCAGTTATATTATATTTGAGCTTTCCTGGACCAAAGAAATATTGATACATCTCATCATGCACTGAATTATTTTTGTCTTGTGTTTTTATTTATTTATTTATTTATTGGGTATTTATAGTGCACCTATACAGCCAAAGGGTGGCCCAATGTGTTAAGCTGTTGTACCTGTTTTTGTGTGTGTCAACATCGTGAGACGCTTCCTGAGCAAAACATTAACAAGTAATTAAGGGCCTGATTCACAGACTCGTTTTATAATGGTGCAATCCCATAGGAAAACGCTCTGTGAATCAGGCCCTGAATACCTTCCTCTTTTGAAAATATCCAAAGTCAGCACGATGCTATGCAGCCAAGACCAAACCTTGCATTACCTATACATATTTTGCCGATCCCTAGCTGTCCCAGATCACGCAGAAAAAATTGACAATGCCATTGTGTCAACAAGGACGGATCATTGCTACTTTTGCCTGCTACTGCTGCAGGCAAACTGGTACAAAACGTGTCTGTCTCCTTCACCTACCACTATAAAGCGCCCGACTTCTTCGATATGGTTGTGGTATGTATTATTGGAAAGACATGCAATGAACTATGCATTTTAGGATGCTGTGTCATACCTTGATAGACTCCGGAAGTTCTCTGGCGTGGTCTGGTTCTTGTGCAGGCTGATGTAGATTCACAGTCTGGTTCTGTGATGCAGGACTTTCTTCAGACCCCGTCCGGTGCTGTCCGATGTGCAGGGCTGATTTCACAGTGGCACTTTTATCCTCTTCCATTGTTGCATCTGAATCTGTAAAAGCTTCCAGCTTGGATTCACCATACAAGTCAATATCCATCTCCTCTACTGCGAGTCGGCTCTTCTTTGACAACTGACCTTCCTCCAGACATAAGGCAGGGGATTCTGTATCGGTATCGGGGTTCTTCCGTTTCCGTGAGTACTGAGATTCAGGACCCAAGGCCTTGTCTGTTGCTTGGCATTGGTCCTTGTGCCAGGAATCCCTATACCACCCAAGTCTGCTCTCAGACTCCGGCCTGCCTTCTCCTTCACTGGTAATCCCTCTGCATAGATCTCGCAGACGTTGCCGACATTGGTCTGTAAGAGGATTGTGGGGAGGAGAAGTACTCTTCCCCTCCAGGTCCCTCAGTAGTAGAGCCTTCAGTGAAGAAATCCATGGATCCAAGTTAGCACCAAGATCAAGGGCCTTAATGACTTTGTGCAGACAGGCGCTTGGCGCTGGTGGGTGAGCAAGGTGCAGGAGGCGTAGGAAATTCCTTTGGCACAGTAGAGGTAGCAGAAGCAGCAATGGTTTCCTGGGAAGTGGGACATTATGAAGAGGAAAAAAGGGGCACATGTGAAAATGGATCAGTATACTAAGAACTTCAGAACTCAATCCGCTTCTTTATTGCGACAACTCATTACCGCACTACCAAAGCCTTCTGCCATACAGGACTATTGGAGAAAGGCCAATACCGCCGACACAATTAACATTGTAGGTGAAAGGCTCTGTATCTCTCTACCACTAGCGCACACACACACACATCCCCATTAGAAGCAAAAGGCTCTGCAATCCCTCCCCCAGTGTCCTAAAGCTAACCTCGGACAGTATCCTTTGCCTATCCCATCACCAACCCAACACCAGAAATGGCATGTTATGTATTCCTGTACCGATCCATTCAATGGTTTGCCTTAGAGGTGAGCGGCCATGCACCCATGCTCAATTCTTCAACACATCCAGACACAGAATTGAAAGATTCCGCAACACGACGATAACCCAACCCCTCTTTGCTTTCCATTCAACCAACATAAAATAATAACTCAAAACCTGGTATTTACAATGTAAGTCTCTTCTCTGGTCCTTCCAAGGAGGGCTCATCTCTGCACAGGGTGTCCACCAGTCTCAGCCAACTAAAGGGTTGCTGTTCTGGCCCCTGTCGAGACTGGATGCGCTGAAGGGTTCTGGAGGCTGTCAGTGACCCAGAGGGGCCCGACATTAGAGCGTGCAGCAAAAGGCGTGATGGCTTATCGAATGGCTCAAGCCAGAGATGTGTCCGTTCTTCCATTGTACCTGCACATGAATGTGAGTGCCAGGGAGCTGAAAAGAAGAAAAGAATAATAGAACACTTGAAATTCAATCGTGTGAAAATGTGATTCTACAGAAGACTAGGTAGCATGGAGACCTATTGAGGCTGCTTGGTTACTCAAGGTCACCTCCTGGGACCATTCTGATCCCTGAGGGCCAATCCTTACCATAACCTGGAGGTCACACATTAACCTGAAATCACCTCTTAATCTGGAGATCATTTGTTAAAATGGGCACAACTGTTTAACTTTACCATGGGTCTCCCCGCCACTTAACCTGGGGAAACTTCTTAACCTGCGGACCAAAGAGTCCCTTACCCTGTGAGTCACTCTAATTTGTGGTCCACTTTTTAAATTCTTCATACCTTAACATTCAACTCACTGCTTAGCCTGTAACTCATTGGTGCCAACTCCTCAAAAGGTGGGAAGCGGCCATTCGTCAACTTGGGACTTGTGGGCTAACTCAAATTTGTGGAAAACCAGCAGTCTTTTAGTGTTCCAACGAGGTGGACTTTGTTTATTGGGTTCTGTGGATTAGGCGATGGCCTTTAACGGACAAAGCCAGGTAAGGGGCACATGTAAATAATTTTTCAGTGCCGGAGAGGGGATGGTGGAGCTGCCAAGGATGGTAATGTTTTACTCAGTGAAAACCCAATTCCGATAGATGTCTGATAGAACTATGAAGGCAAGTGATGTCTGACCAGCCCGGTGCCGGTAGTGGGACAATAGGTGAAATCTGAGCAATTTGACACGGGGAAGGGGGCTAAAAGACCACAGAGAGGGCTGTGGGCGGGCATTCTGGAAGATTCTAGTGGTATTTAAATGTGGCAGACCCAGGGGCAGTGACATCTGGAAGATACAGTGTGAAAGTAAAGTCTGGAGGACCCTGTGAGTGCAGCTGATTCGGACAGGATCAGGGGAGCATTGAAGTCTGGAAGACCTTTTAGTCGCATTGATTTGTCTTCTGGACAATTCTTAGGGCACAGTGAAGTCTTGACAGACATCGAGGGCAGTAATATCTGCAGACCTGTTGAAGTAGCTAAATATGTCAGTACCTGGGGGAATAGGGAAGTCTGACAGACACTGGTAGCAGTAAATACTGATGCACACTGATGGATGAGAGGTCTGAACCTGGGAGGAATATGGTCTTACTGACCCTGAGGAGGCAGTGAGGTTCAACAAATCCTGAGGGGGCAGTTTAGTCCGACATACACTGAGGGAACCATAAAGTCTGACAGACCCTAAACTCGGTGGGCACTGGGATATCCAGGGGAGGCAGCAAGGTATGAATTATTCTAAGGGGTCACTAAAGTCAATTAGACCCTGACAGGAACTAAAGTTGTAATAATACAAGTCCTGCAACTTCTTCAGGGAGTGGGTATGGCAGACGCTGAGGAGTGAGTCATGTCTGACTGAGCATGAAAGGCCAGTGAAGTCTGAAAGACCCTTGGATGCAGGGATGGCTTGCAGCCCCCTGGGAGGACAGCAGGTCTGCTACGCCATCAGCCCCCTATGAAATTCTGGGCTTTCCCTCACAGAACCTTTCAGACAACAGTGGTTCGATGATCACCAGTGTCCTGCATGGCTAGCACATTAGCAAGGACCTGGCAATTACCACAAGAAAAGGCCAGGCCTTTCTTAAGGTGCTGCTCGTGCAGTACATGGTTTGCCTTTTCTTATGCATACTGTAGGCAATTTGAACTGTGATGGGGCCAAATGAAACATCAAGCACAAGTCCAGTTGCCCTGTCCAAGTCAAAGACGATTAAAGTGAGTCCCAATATGACACTTCTTTGTTAAAGCTTACTTTATATCCACGAGGTCTGCTAGTTTGACACACAAAAACGGTTTGCTTTCATATACACATTTGTTGAAGTTGGTGCCCCCAATTACTGTAGTGAAGAGGCCTTATCACACCATTTCTTTTATTGTGTGCATTTAAGAGCTGGGAGTAAAGTTGCGTAAAACAAAAAAGAGAATGTTCAGATTCATATAACTTTGCAATCTGGAACTTGTAGGGTTCGATTTAAGATGTGGAAATACATCTATAATGCTACACTTTTGGCTCAACATGTTTCTTCAAGGATTTATTTATTGTCCGGTTACTATTGTATTACTAATGAGTACCAATTTCAATTGGGAAATAATAGTAATGTGTCCTATGTAAAGTGCTTTAGATTAAAGCACTATATAAAATACGAATTATTATTATGTGATTGTGTACTTTGCAAGTACACTCTATGAGACTGTGGGCCTTATTACGACTTTGGAGGCTGCCTCCAAAATCATGTCCGGGTTCCCTGAATGGGGAAATACCGGGCCATTCCTACTTTGGAGGGCCCGGTATTTCCTTCTTCAGGGAACCCAGGCCCGGTCCTTCCCCATTCGAGCCCCCATAGGGCTCAATGGGAATGGGGAGGGAGCTAACAACAGGCCCGTTAATAATGGGCCCGTTGTTAAGTCCCTGGTCCCCTCGCAGGACCCGCTATGGACGTCTGGTAAAACCGGACATCCATAGCGTCCATAGCCAACCGTTCGCAGAGAGGGCAGGAGCCTTTTCTCAAAAACCAGACGTCCAGAGCCGGTCCCGCGAGGGAACCACGCAATAGGGCGGAATGGGATAAACGGTGCCGGCACCATTACCAGCGCTGTTAATCTCATTCCGCCCTTCTTGAAATGGGGCCCTGTATGTTGTCGTTTTGAAAGCCAGAACTATTGTTATGCCCACAATCAGGGTTACTCAAAGAATACACTGGCAGGCCACAGGTATTCTTCAGGTTACTTTATTCAGGTAGCATAGTTCCTCAGGTCTCATCAGGTACACTTAGGAGATGGGAAATACAGACAGAGGGGAGACCACTGGCTCCCACCACCCAGGCTAAATCATTACCAACTGCCCTGGGTGGAATCTCATTCACTCTCAATATTCCAGTCACACGCCTGGCATTCCATTCATGACCTTACACCTACAGTCACATACCATGCATTCAGAGGGAAGGAATAAGCAGGAAGGGCAACTAGGGAAACCAGTCATAACATCTCCCTTCCCTCCACACAAACAGACACATTAAGCAGAAAGGGAGAATAGGAAAACCAGTCATAACTATGTACCAACTAAACATCCAGTATATGGTGAAGTGCCTATATTGCTGAGGCAGTTAACAACCTAGCTTCACTTAACCAAAATGTGTGACTCAGAACAAATAATGTAATCTCAATGTGTCTTATCTGCAAACAATTGGGAGTCCCTGAAAGGGGTTCATGTCATGCTATAAAAAAACGCCTCCATTATGATGGGGCAGATTGAACTTTTTTTAGATACAAAATGGTTCCCCCCTCGTGTTTCTCTGCTGGTTGCTCTCGGGGCAATTGCATAATATTCCATTATTAGCACCATCACTGCCTGTCCAATACCACCTGATTCAACAGGATTCTCAATAGCCAGCAGGGCACCAGTGATTCTAGAATAGCAAACCGACTGCGGTTGGACAAGCATTAATTTCCTCTTCTGCTGCCGCCAGTCACCAGAGTTGCTTGGGTTTGGCAGCGCTCTGCCCCCAGAGGAGAAAGAGTGAAAATCTTTGCTATGCTATGTTATTCACAACTTCTGCCAAGGTCATCCTCAATTAGTGTTTCAGGGACTGCTAGAGGTGGGGTAACGGACTAACATAGGACTAGGGCAAGCAGGCAAGAATGCTTTGTTGCAATGTTGATGTGTGCAAATATGAAAAGGTTGGGTTCCACATGGTTTATAAGTTTTACATGTTTTTTTATTGCGATATGGTTTAAGCACTTAAGAATAAAAGAAAATAAGGCCATGCTTAATTGTGTCATTTGTGATCGCCTGTCAATAAGCCTAATACTTCAGCAAGAAATCTGCACAAATCCAAAATCAGTGATACATTTTCACCCCACAGGCCCAAAATAGATCGACTGAACAAGAATGGCTCTCACGTATAGCATTTGTAAAGTAAAGAGTTCTGGTTTTCTTAAGAAAAGGTCAGTCCAATTCTAGATGCTTTAAAGATTCTCTAGCCATCTCTTGTTTACAAAGTATACAATGTAAAGTCTGATCAACATACTCTTGACGTCTGCTCAATCGTTCAGGAGTTGGCCGTTGATTCAGGCAAAAGTGCATGTAGAGGGTACAAAGTTTGTTACACGAAAACAGGTAGATGTATTGTGGCAGTCTGTCTCTTTTCCTAACAAACTTTGCGTATTCCCTGTACGTTGTGTAAGTACTGAGACGTTCGATGGTCTCTACCCAGTCCAAGTTAAATAATTTATGTTTAGTCTTTCCTGGGTTGTTGATAAGTTCCTCTTCCGATGATTGAATGAGAGACAAAAGGTCCTTCATCTTGGCCCTAAAGGAGGAAAGAGACTGTAGTGAATTACGCTGGAGGATCTTACGCAAGTCAAATGTACAGAGAATTTGCAGAGGGGGGTGGTATGAGAAACCTGAAGGTGTCTCACCCGCTAGTCCCCGGGGATCTGTCATCCAGGTGGCCAGGACACGGCCATCACTATTGGATGCAGTTCCTGGGGGTGGACCAGTGCGGGAGGATCACATGGATGGGGGTCCTCGGGGAGTGGAAGTGGGACACCAACGGGTGAGATGCGATACCCCTAAGAAGTTCTACCCCTAGACTTTTCCAACACAAACACTTTCCTACAATGTGACAGAAAACGAACTAACACCAGAGCCGTTTACCTGACATGTCCCAACACAAGGGTCAGGCAGAGTCAGGCAATAAACAATACCTACGCACACGTGATGGCCCTTTCCCTTCCCCCTTCCCCCTTCCTCCTTCCCCCTTCCCCCTTCCCCACAGGGATAAAAGGTGGGGCATGACAGCACACCTTGAGCATGGCCGAACGCACGAAGAAACAGCCACACTAGGCTGGCAGTTCAAACAGAGAAGAAAGGCAGCGAGACCTGGAGGGACGACAAGGGGGGGAAGTGCCCTTGCCCTTTTCAACTCAGACCCGCAAAGCCTCTGAAAGGGAAATCATAAGACCGGGAAGACCAGCTGGCGTGTGGTTTAACCGGTGTAAACAGCACATGGGGCCCTCCCGTGCCGATTGTCAAAGCTGGGAAAAGCAATTGCTGCCGTTATGCCATCCTTGACTCCCGAGTAAAGAAACTCCCACAGTTCAGCACAGCCGGTGAGTCGGAGAAGACAGATAGTTAAACCGAACTGTGCTAGGCCCAAGGTTGCAGGCGGCAACCTTGTTCAACAAAGACCTTGTGTAATTGAACTTTAAAGAAACCCTAGTATAAGGTTCAGAAGCAGAGGGGTCAGGCGTCGCAGGGGTGCTCTTTCAAAGGACTCTGACTGAAGCCTTTTTGGGTCATGTTGTTTGGTTGAAACTACGAGAACGAAGAGGCCAGTGTGAAGTGTCAAAGTGGTCCTACGAGGGTCGAGCAAAACTCCTCGTACACTGGAAAGTCTTTGACACATTGGAGAAAACTGATTGAGCTGTGAAACTGGCAAATGTGAACCAGACAGAGGGATGCCTGCGAAATTGAGGGGAAACAGTGATGTACCAGTGAACAGTGTGACGACAAGTGTGAACCCGGCTGAGGGATGTCCACAATGGATAGTTTTTTAAATAGACATTTAGACTGTTGAATGATACATTTATAAGTGGAAGGCCGTAGTGAACCCAATTGAGGGAGGGAAACATTGCAAGAAGGTTCCGAGCCTGGCTGAAGAGGATCCAAAGAGGCGAAGAGCATTTGCCCAACGTGAAAGATTACCAAAGGAACTTTTGTTTGTTTATATTTTATGATACAACAGGCCTTCTAACGCAAGAGACTTTGCAGGAAAGAGACTTGGCCCCAGAAGGTCCTGGCATCGTTGAAAGGAACTGTAGCCTTGTGCTGGCGAGACCCAGGAGTGTACTGAGCTCAAAGGTCCTGCCTTGTCACATGGGGAAGGGAGACACCAGCCATACCATCCTGGCATTTGGTGAACACTTTCTTTTCTTGAGAACATTATCCCACACTATTTTGAAACTTAGTTGTAAGGATTGGCAATAATATATATTTTTTTAGTATAGGCCCTTTTTATTTGACAAGACGCCAATAGGACTGCCTTATTTTTTTTAATTTTTTTTTTATTTGTTTATAATTCATAGAATTGAATTTTTACAAAGGGTTGAAGACATCAACAACCACAAGTGTGATGCGCCTCAAGGTTTCGTGTTGTTGTGTCAGATTCCAGTAAGAACAAGACTACCCCTTTCAGCTCTGTGGAGTGCATAAGAAATGTGGGTGTGGACTCAAATGGACGTAGGTGACCGGGTGGGAAACAGGTGCCAAAGGAAGCTTGATCATCCTTATCAACATTATTGTAGGGGAGTGGATCTTTCGGGAGCTGTAGCCTCGCTCGTAATTTGTGAGCTGGAACTGATCATTTCAAAGGCAGATTCCAGGATTTTGACAGTCGCGATTGTCCATCTGGTTTTTTCTCCCGACATTAACCTGTTCCACCAAGTAAGTTCTTCTTCCTCTCCGAAAGGTAAATGTTCACAGATTAGGGTCGACAGATAGGTGGCTCGAATTTTTCTCACACTAGGACATTCAAGTAAGAGATGTTTGATTGATTCTGTCGTGGCAGAGTTATGACAAAGGCGACAGATAATGTCAGTTGAACTAGATCTGATTGCTAAGATTTCTCTCGTCGGCAGGAGGTTGAAACGAGCTCTCATGAAGAGTTTTCTTAGCTGTTGGTTTGGAAACTTAGAACAGTATGGTATGGGTACCTTGAGTCTGTTAAAGGTAGGTGGGAGATTCATGGTCAGTTTATTTGATCGCGCTTTCGACAAGGTCAGGATCCAGTCCTGTTCCTTTAACTTTCTTTTTACTCTTTCAGGATTTTGCTTAAGATCTTCGACTGAGCATGCAATGTCTGATAGCCTCCCTTTTAAGTTTTCTGACCATGCTTTTAGGTTCGTTGTTCGCTGCTTTACGATTTCATCAGCTACGATTTTATAGATTAATGGACTGTCTGGTATTAAGGTGTTTCTGAAGAGGGTGAGAGCGTGTTGCATCACCATTGCTTCTAACGACTGTAGGCCCAAATCTCGTCTGATGAGATCCATCGAGGTGGAATTTGGTAGTCCTAAGACAGCTTTCCAAATCAGACCTTCTAATCTGCGCCAGATGCTATTTGGTATGGTCAAGGATGCTCCCATACCATATGTGAGTGTCGGCACCACTTTTCCTTTGTAAAATTCGATAGCTGGTTTAAGTGAGAATTTGCCAAATTTGTTGTTAACTGTTTTCATTTGGGCTGCGAGGTTGCGCGCTTTGTCCCATAAGGCTTGTTGCATTGTGGCCTCCCTGGCTGAGTGGTCGATGTGTATCCCTAGGTACTTGATGCTGGTAACCACCTCAATAGGAATTGTGTCCATGGTCCATGTGAAGTGGGGATTGATCTTTTTTCCACTTTTTCCGATTATCACAATTTTTGATTTCTCTTTGTTGATTTTCATGTTGTTCTTTCCCATGTACAGGGCCAGGTTGGATAATTGGTGTTGAAGTCCGATCTGGGTCTGATCTAATAAAATTAGATCGTCAGCGTACAAGAGACGTGATATGTGCTCGTTACCCAGCTTCGGTGGTGCCATCTTAATGCCAGCTTCTGTGTCTTTCATATCTCCTAAGAAGGTGATAAATAATTGAGGGGCCATCGGGCAACCTTGTTTGACCCCTCTCTCTACAGATATCTCCCTTGACAGAAGACCTTGGTTATTTAGCCGGATTCTTAGTTTGGTGTTGGTGTGTAGAGCCATCACTGGATCCAGTATTTCGGGAGGGCAATGCCATTTTTCCAGTTTGTCCCAGAGCTTTTGCCTGTCGACTCTGTCAAAAGCCTGGGGCAGATCGACAAAGGCCAGAAAGAGAGTTGGTGCGCCCTGTTTGACCCTAGCTTTTAAGATGTTGAGAAGAAGGATATTGACAGACGTGCTCCCCCCTTTTAAGAAACCCATTTGGAAGGGGTCATACGCTGGCGATTGATTGGCCCAGTTCCTAAAGTGGGTCAGAAGGAAGGAGGCGAAGATTTTTCCAATTGTGTCAAGGAGAGCGATTGGTCGATAATTTTCTGGATCTTCTCTATTTCCTCGTTTAAAAATCGGGACAACCACCGCGTTGGTCCATGAGGGTGGGATGGTTCTTGTCCTGGCGCATTGTGTAAAAATAGCGCTGATCAAGATTGACCATTGCTGAGGGTTTTGTTTAAGATCGATGTTGGAAAGACCATCAGGTCCTGGAGCTCTTGATTTTTTCAGATTAAGAATAATCTCCTTTATGTCATCTTTAGAGGATAGATTGATCCAGGTCTGCGATGTGCTCCTGTTTCGGTCCGGCAAGATATGGCCTGGAGTTTCGAACAGGTTTCCGAAATGATTGATCCAACGGTTTTCCGAAACTGTGTTGGCCATGTGCAGGGGTATTTTGTTTTCAGCTTTTTTGATGAGAGCCCAGAAGTCTCCAGTCTTTTTTGACCCTAGGACCTGGAGCATTTCTTCGGCATCTCTTTGGAACATTTCGTGTCTGTGTGATCTTAACCATGCTTTGTACACACTGGTTTCCTTCTTCCATCTGGTCCAAGTATTTGGCGAGTTTTCGTTTTTTGCTTGTCTCTTCAGCTTTCTCAGTAGTCTTTTCTTTTCTGCGACCTTTGCGTCAAATACGTGTAGATTTGTTTTCTTTTTTAAGCTAGTTCCTAATTTGGGCTTCTGGTGTGCCAGAACTGCCTTATTATTTGATGGGTGTAGCTTGCTCTCATCCTAGATTTAGGTTTAGCATTTTTCTCACCCATTATACAGTTCAATAAACTCCCTTGTGCCTGTCTTTACGGATGCCACCATGAGTTAATTACAGGGGGGTAATCATTTGTTTGCGCAGATGGTTAGTTGACTCCAAGAAACGCTGGATTGAAGGGAAATCAACCATAGCCTGTGTCTACCAATCGAATTGGGAATTGAATTTTGATAGCCCAGGAGTCTCATTCCATATGAGGCTTTGAAGGATGTTTAGATATTGGCCCAAGTCGATGTAATAGCAAGGTTTCCACTTTAGTTGGATAGAACTTTATTAGCAGAAGCAATGAGTACTTACACAGTTGGCTGTGGAGACTTTCAATTAGTTGACTAAAGGACGAGATTTCTCTCTCAGGGTTGTCGTCCATTCGGTTTTGGAGCTACAAGTTTGTCAAAGTGTTGTCCAGGTATCTAATGGAGGATACTCTTTCTAATCTGCAATCCCCCACCCTCCAGTACATTGTTTTGGGTATCCTTTTGGTGGTAAAGATGATAATTTTGACTACTCCATTGGGTGGCGTTAACTGTGCCATTGCTCCACCCAGCAGTGCAAGAAAGCGCTTCAGACAGCACAGACAGTCCAGGCCCGTCAAGGGGCCAAAAAGAAGATTGAAGTTCTAACTGTGGTCTCGGAGGGAGTGGGTGGGGAGGGAGGGGGGGCATGTTATATGTTTCTCTTGAATTATACATACTGCAATGATTAATCAATGATTTTCGGCTTATATCATTGTTGTAAAGTTAATAAAGAAATAAAAAAATGATATTTTGGATTTCTCTCCATTCATCAGGAGATTATGAATGGTGTGTTCAAATAATTGCTGCAACTTCATTCAAATAGTTTGACTGAAAAACAGAAGGCCATCAGTGAAAGCGAGCCAATTGAGTCTTCGGTGGCCTGATATAACTGGGTAGGAACTGTTGAGAGACCAAAGTCTGTCCAAGTTGGATATGTAGACATTAAAAGAGTCAAGGGTCCAATAAACAAACTTGTTTAAGGCCTACAAAGGTCCGAATTGCTCTTGACACTGTGTCCTCTTTGGTCAGTCTTACTTTAAGAGTGGTCTCACTGTGGAGAGCCGCTAACAGCTGCACTATCTTTAAAGGCACTCCTCAGTCCAGCATTTTCTTCCATAGCACTTCCCTGCAGACTCTGTCAAACGCGCTACTCATGTCTATTGATGCCATGTAGATAGTACCTATTGTGCCTGTCTTCACGGCTACTAGCAAGTGAGACATGATGGTTGCGTTCAAAATTGTACCCATGCAGGACCAAAATCCGACTTGGAAGAGGGAAATGTCGTCGGAGTGGGATAGCCAGCTGTTTAGGTCACTCAAGGGAAGGCATGCAAAGATTTTGATGGAACCATCTAGAAGCGCTATAGGCCTGTAGTTAGTTGGGTGTTTCTGTCACCCTTTTTGTAGATTGAGACCACAATGATTAGAGCCATGTCGGTGGAAATGTGTGTATTGCAAAGATAGATTTGAATAGCGTCATCACTGGGCCTAGACAGGCCTCAGGATCGCTCTCGATGACCGCAGGAGCAAGCTCATCGGGGCCCAGAGCTCTAGACACCTTGGACTTTATAATGGTGCAGAGGATATCCTCGTTTTCCCAAGTGTAGTCTGCAACTTCTAAAGGCCCAGTTTACCTGAACAGTCTTTGAGGGTTTAGCGTTCTTAGTTATATAAAAGTCCCTCCAAGTCTGCTCTAAAATAGGTCACGTCATAGTCACGACTGATCCACCCACTTTCCTGTTGGTGAGGGTCTGGAATTCAGCATTTACTGACGCCCAGTTTTTCAAACATTATTTGGTTGTCTCTGTTATGTCTGGACTTTCAGTGACTGGATGATGTTTTTGTGACTCTGTTTTATGTGCTTCTTATGCTGCTCATAAATATCAGGCACAAGTTGTAAGTTGCTCAGTTCTCTTAGCCTTATCTCTTGTCCCTTTTTGCTTCAAAGGTTTTCGTTATAGCCATGCCGGTGGGTTCTTAGACCTATTGGTTTCCCCCTGAGCAAAAAGGTCTTTAGGCATTGTCGTATTGTATGGTTAAAATTGATAGCAGTAAAGAGATCTGATGTTCTGCTACTCATCATGCTGCTCAGGCGAGTCGTTTCCCGAGACTTCATAAAGCCCCGACAGGAGGTAGTGTTCCATTTTACAGAGAGAGCACCACTAGTGGGCATAATCATGACCATAATGGGGTCAAAAGTGAGTGTCACAACTGTCAGTTGTTTCGATTGTCAGTATTTAGTGGTCGTTTAAAGTTGAGGTAGTTATAGGAGTGTACACTGGTTTCAAACTGTAGGAGACATATATGTGGTTGGTCCCACGATAAAGCTGCTCCTCGATTCCAAGTAGATATTTGCTTTCCCCGAAGTGCACCCTCAGGTACAGATAGTTGCAACCCCCAGTTATGCATACAGGAGTTCTAATTTGTTCTGTTGTCACACTGCTAGAAAAGCCGTGCGTCGGAATGATTTGATCTTCATTCAGCATATGTTTGACTGGACAGTCTGAGTTAAAGTCTCCCTCATGATTCGATGGGGGTGGCCCAATTCTAGCCAGTTTTTGATCATGGCATCCAGTGCCATTTGAAGAATAGAATGCAAGTTCTTCCTAGAATTCAAATATACATTGATGACAAGAATGTCCATAGTTGAGAGTTCAGTGCAAAGGCTTATTGCCAATAGGCCATCATCAAGAGTGGGTATTCTGTGTAAAGTGACTTTAATGTTCAAGTCTATAGCTATGGCTAGTCTTCCAACGGGTTACCCAAGCTGTCCCTTCATTGCTTTTTTTGTAAAAGTCTTATATCCATCTAGCTCGAAGTGGTGAGTAGTCATCGTTTCTTGGAGATTAAAAACATTTTTGTTTAAAGTAGCTCAGGTTTTTGTAGTCCCCTGGCTAGATTTGTAAAGCCACACACATTCCATACTGCCAAAGATAATTTGGTTTGGTTAAAGATGTGACACTCCTGCTCTGGTATTAGCAAACATTTTTAGGGCCGCTTCGAACCAAGACGAGTCTTGTGTTTTGTCATTGGGGGTCATTCCGAGTTTGAAGGTAAGGGGAAAACGGTGCTGGTAAAGGATTACCAGCATTGCTTACCGCTACGGACTATTCTGACCAGCCAGACCGCTATTAGCGGCATCGTAAAGTACGGTTCCTCTAACAGCGGCATGGGCGCGGGCACACGGGCCATCATGCCGGCAATAGCGGCATGCCGTAAACTGGAGGAGATCACAAGTGAAGCAGACATGCAAATACCAGCATCATGAAGGCATTAAAAGTGGTTACCGGCATGCCGTAAATACCGGCATCTCTGACCAACTATAAAATACCTTGTGCAGTGTTCCCAACTGCCACAGGTGCACACAATCAGCACAGGTGGAGGCAATGGAGTCTGGCCCAGTACAAAAGGAGCACACCCACACACCACACCCCTTCCCACACCAAGATGATTCCAATAGTAGTAGCATTACTGGAGCTGGAGGACATGCTTGCTTTGCCACAACATCAACAACAACAGCCAGCACCACAGAGGAGACGCAGGAGGAGAAGGAGGGTGAGACAGGCCCAGCATGCCCCACCAGTGCAGTCACCGTTACCATGCAGGCAGCCCCCTATCCCTCGTATCAGAGCCAGTCCTTTCAACCTAACCCCTGAGCAGATCCACACTTTATACCGTCTGGACCGGGACGCCATCACCACCATTGTGGACATGATACACAACGACAGCCTCAATGAAATATGCACCGCCATCCCCCTCTGCTGAAGGTAGTGTCCGTGCTCCACTTTCTTGCCACAGGCACCTACTGTTGTGACTTGATGGTCGTGTAGATGATGAAACCTCAGTCCCCAATTACCGCACGGGCAAATATAGTGATATTACTGCCCGTGCAATCTTTGCGGCCACAGGTGTAGAGTATCGTCAGCCTGGAACCAGGAACGCTGGAAGGACCCCCGTGACCACTGCAAGGCAAGCAACGAGGTTAGGCAAGGAAAGCAATCCCAATGAGAGCAATACAAGGTCACACAAGAAGGCTTACCCAAATGCAGGCGGCAGGGTACCCGGGGTGTGGTATATGGGCAGGGGTCTGCAATAGTCGACCGCAGTAGGCGACAGTTGATACACAGGATGGCACTCTAGGTGGATGGTTGTAATACCTGATGCAGCAGAAAAAACATGAGCCAGGTACGAAGGCAAGAAGATCCGTATTCAGTCCAGTAACAATCCGGGGTCAGAAAACCAAGTGGTAACGTCAGTTGAAGGGGATGATCCAAAAACAAATCCAATGGAAAGCCAAGGTCGAAAGTTCCAAGTAAGCAAAGAATTGCAGAAGTACCAAGGGGAGACGTGGAGAGGTCCGTGATCGAGGTAACCAAAAAAGAAGCAATATCCGTGAAACGCCAAACAGTACTACTGAAAGCAGCTCTGAAGCGTGTGAGTCTGTTCGTTCCTTTTGAATGGGAAAAGGCGATCACATGATGTGGTCACGTGACACACGTTCCGTGTCCCGTTTTCAGTTCATGGGGATCTCTTCCTGGTTACGTGAGGCTACCTGGTCACGCGACGCGTGCTCCACATCTCGCAGCTTCCAACCAGGTCATTTCCTGGTCACGTGGTGATTCACGTGACGAGCCCTCAAGCAGTGCCGGTACCTCGGGCGCATCGTTGAAAGACACCACTGCATTTGCCAACGAAGAAAAGGAGACCGTACTGGGTGCAGGGCCCTATGAGTGTGCCTGGGGCTGTCGCCTACCTGCCGTCGTCGGGCATGCATATGTAAGTGCGACAGGGGTTGTTTGTTAGCCTGAAGTGTCAGATGAGTTGCCACCGGGGACGTGACACCTACCAGCACACAGTGGTGCACATGCATGGCATATCACAACCCTTTTTTTCTCTGATTCTGGACCAAGTGCTGGATGCCCTCCTCAAGCACACAAGGGACTACATATCCCTACCACGGACTCCCCAGGAGATATTTGATACAAAAGTTGGCTTCCATGCACTGGCAGGCATGCCAAATTGTGTAGGTGCCCTCGACTGCACCGACGTGGAGTTGGTGTTCCCGCAGGCCATGAAGGTGGTGTACCACAACCGCAAGCAACACCACTCCATCAATGTGCAGATGGTATGCGATGCCAGAAAGATCATCACACATTGTTGAGCCCGATATCCCGGATCAACTCATGACTCTATGGTCCTGCGGAACTCAATGCTACTACTCTTCATGGAGCGACATGCTGGACGACATGCCTGGATGCTTGGTAAGTTGCATGACTAGCACATGGCATTGAAATGGGGGGAGAGATGCACACACCACCATGCTGCCAATGTTGATGTGACTGCACGATGTGCACATCACCGAACACTGTGCCCCAAAGCAGCACAAACGGTATATGACACCCTAATTCCATAGGAATGAAGTAAGGTCGACACCTATCATGTCATGATTCCTGCCCCTCATGTCCCCAGCCCTCCAAGATGTCAGGCTGGAGCTAGGCCACGATCACCTACATGGCCCTCAAGGGCCTCTCCATCCCTCCAAAGACCCACTTGGAGTCAGACTTGGCGCTTGTGGCACAATACTCACTTACTCCGAAAGGATAACATTGGGGATTGGACTTGTAGTGCATTGATGGGGACACGATGGATGCCCCCCACATATTTCGGTTCCCAGAACTGCATGTTCAGTCTAGTCTTTTGTGTGTGATTCAGCCCAGAGACACCTGGGATACCGAGAGACTATTTAAGCCACACCCAGGCTGAGAAACATGCTTTGTGTTTTCTGCACCTGCAGCATGACACTCACCGCATTCGGTTTGGTCTCCAGTAGGCCTGCATCTTTCTTCTGCGCTCAGCTCCTGCAAGAACACTGTTAGGAACAGCCTTACCTTGTGGCGCTTCTGTCCATCATTCATTGCTCCTTCTGTTCTGCGGGCATCTTCGGCGGTGTCATTCCCAGTCCGGCACGCCGCTTCCAAAGGAAAAGGAAAAACTGCAGAAATAAGGCATTAGTAAGCATTCAGTAAATCTTCGCTTATTTTTAAAGACTGTACGAGCTTCAAACGCTTACCTGAATCCCGCCCGCTCTGGGGGAACTCTGTCTCGGAACTTCTCATCCATCTGCTAGAGGGAAAAAAGACACTCCAGGTTAGCGTGGAAACATCTAGAGGCGCCATATACCGCGCTTACTCACCGCATTTCATCTTCTTAACCGGCATCCGAGCTGAAATGTTGCAGCACCTAAAAGACACAGAAAAAGAACTCAGTTCAATACAAATACGAAAGGGTCGCATCGCGCCCTCACTCACCTTCAGCGCTACTCATCTCAGCAGCACGTCGCCATCCCCGGACGCCGGCTATCATCTAAGGAAGGAAAGGAATGAAGTTAGAGAACTGTTCAAAAGACTCATTATACTAACCTGTCGGACTCTTGCCAGTGAAGTAACTAGGCAGCAACGAGCCCGCATCAATCAACATGCCCCTGCGCTGAAAGCAGGACGGAGAGCACACTTTCCAAGAAAACAAGGTGTGCTGTGGATCAAAGGGAAGGGTTGGACGTGCACCACTCATCAGCGGCCCTCACCCTCCGTAACGCCATCCAGCACCATGCAGTGCACATGCACTATGTTGCTGTCTCCAGCAAATCACCACACAGTACAAGCATCCCTCGGAGTCCAACAAACTGAACCAACTAGGGAATCCACTGTCTGTCACAGGGCCGCCACACCCACAGGAGTGCTGCATGTCACCATGGGAATGATCAGCGGGGATTGGCCATTATTGAACAGACTACTGCCAATGCTGCCTCTAAGTAAATCTCACAGAACACAACACATCACATATTTGACACAAACACAGCTGTATGCGTACGCGATGCATGTGCAACAAGATGTCAGTGCACACCATGAATCATCTTGAAGATGCAACCCACACCCTTAGTCCATGGCACAGGACACATTGAGGGACTGAAAATGGCGTAAATACATCCAGGGACATGTGCATGTGGCCAACGATAATCTGTATGCATGTGTGACTAGTACAGCTGTCCATCATGAATCGACTAACATTTACCTTTTATTGCCTCTCATGCAGGTGATAGTAGCTATCCCTTGAAGCCATGGCTCCTCACCCCTGTCCGAAACCCACAGAACAGGCACGAGGAGGACTACAATCGTTCCCATACCCGTACCCGTGTGATCATCGAGCAGACCTTTGGCCTGTTGAAGGCACGATTTTGCTGCCTCAGCCGGTCGGGCATGAGAAGGTGGCCAAGATCATCATGGCATGTGTCATGCTGCACAATTTGTGTATCCGCCAGAATGTGCCTCTGCCCCCTGACATCGAACTGCTACCACCTGGTGATGAAGATGGGGATGAAGAAGATGTGGCTGGACATCATCGCGGTGCCGATGCACAGGAGGGACGTGCTGTGCACCAGTCAGTGATTGCACAATATTTCTGACACACATGGCAGCAGAGGGTGACTTGATAGTTGGACAGAGGGCACTGGGTGTGGGGGTACATGTACACTATGCACTGTATATGAAAAAATGACACGTGCGCAATGATGAATGTCCACTCAGGTCTTTCTTTTCACACAACGGGTGTATTAAATATAACAATGATAACGAAAGTGCAAAAATCCACCACCGCCCTCCTTCCCTCCCCTCCCCCCACAACTCCCCCACACGCCCTCACCCTCCTTCCCCCCACGACTCCCCCACATACCTTCACCCCATCCCTCTCCCCCACACATGTCCTATCAAGTCTCCAATACCTACATGAGGCTGCCCTATCAATTGGCACTCCCTGGTCCAGGTGGCGGCATGTCTTGCCGGTGCAGGGTATGTGCTGACCTGTGGAGCGGGCTCGTCTGGGTCGAACTAGATGATGACGGTGTGGCCGCCAGCTGGGATTGGGTAGCCGGATGCCCTGCCTCCATGGTATCGGCTATGCGGCCTAAGACCTGGCGGAGGGCCGAGACCTCCTCGCAGAGGCGGCTGGTGTGATCTGCAAAGGTTTTGGCCATGGAGGCGGTGTTCTCCGTGATGGACCTGCCTAGAGAGGTGAAGTTCGCACGTCATTCCTGTCTGGCCAGTGTGTTGTCCCCAACAAACTGCTGCACAAGGGCAGTCAGCTGTTCTGACCGCTGCGGCCCTGCGGGTGCACCCGTGGAGGTTGATGTTCCCTGGCTGTCCTGTTCAGCCTCTATACTCGTCAAAATGGGACTGATGTGCCTTTCCATTTGCTCCTGACCAGACTGCTTCGGGGTGGTGGCGTGGTCAGTTTCGAGGGACGATATTTGGGGGGATGCCGGTGGACTGGGCGTACGGACCACTTCCGATGCATCGTCCTCAACAGGCACCCATATGTCATCCTGTGGGTCCACCACAGCCAGGGGTGCTGTGGCTGCCACCCCCCAGCCAAACTGGACTCCTCAGAGTGTGGTGCCTCACCTGATTCCTCAGGATGGCCAATGGGTGGTGGTGCTTCGGCCTCTATGGCCCTTGTCGGCACCGGTGTCTTGGCAACTGCGGTGTCTTGCCTGTTGGTGCACGGCGGCCCCTGGGTTGTCCCCTCAAGGTCGAAGGGTGGTTGGCATCATCCGGGGACCTCTTCCGGGGTGTGGTCTCTGCACGGGTTGCGTCCTGCCCATCGCTGTCATGGTCAGAGCCTGTGGGGGTCGAAGAGAGGGACGGCATGAGTGATGTTTTGATAGGCATCACACATACATTTGGACAATTGATCATCCATACAATTGGGGGTAATAGGCATTTTTGTTTGGATGAGCATGTTGTTTGTTCAATGGGTGGGTTATGCAGGCATACGTCGGCGTCACTCATGTTGGCCAAGAGCTATGCTATCTGACATGCATATTATTTGGGGCCTGCACGCTGTGTGACTCATGGCATTTACATCTTTGTGTGTTATGTGTCGGGTAAGGCATTGCCTTGCAGCAGGCATCTTCATGTGTCTGTGATGCGTCTGCCTACTTACCTGGGAGTGTGTGTGTGTTGGACCATGGCTTCACTCTTTGGACTGACATATTGGTTGACTTTCATCAGACTCGGCATTACAATGTTTTCTGGACACTCACCTCCATCGCCCGATGTTATGGCGCCACACTCCATCTCGCCAACACCTTCTATCCCCTCCATTCCGATCATGCTGGCGCAGATGTCCTCCATGGGGCAGCTTGATTGGTGAGCTGGGACCTCCTCGTGTTCCCATTGCCTGGTTCCTAATCACTGAGAGTATATTTCTAACTCTGACTCGCAGTTCGTCCCAGCGCTTACGACATTCTTCGATGGTGAGTGGGGTGTTCCCAACAGCACTGACTTTCTAAGCAACAAGTGCCCAGATCTTCTTTTTTTCCAGAATTGCCTCCCTCTTCATGTTTTTGACAAAGACTATCCCAGCATGCTCCTGCAGTGTCCCGACCAGCATCTCCAGCTCATCCTCATTAAATCTCTGCTAGCGCTGGCGGGCAGCTACTTTCTTAAGGGCCTTGGGCATAGTGGTGTGATAGGAGAATGTTTTCAGAACAACAGCAGAGTCCAACGGGTCCTGTGTGGTGAGGATGGCAATGTATTGTGTTTTTAAAGATGTTTTTAAAGATGGCCGTCGTGCTCCTTCCCGTTCCTGTGCGATGACTCTACTTCCGGTTCCGCTTATTAGTGGTGACCGTTATTAGCGGTGACCGCTAATAACAGTCACCGCTAATGCAGTATTGGGCCATGCCGGTAGTGCTATCTATGCTATGCATGAGGCTGCTAAGGGCATTTTTCGTGCCTTTTACGGCATGGCGGTAATGACCTTAACGGCATGGCGCAAAGCTCATGCCCGCAAAGTCGTAATTGTTCTCCATTAGCGGACTAGTGACTGCCCGGACACGCTATTTACGCCATGCCGCTAAGGACCGTTACTTACCTCCAGACTCGGAATGACCCCCATTGTAGGGTTTGTTGTTGTCATGCATGGACTTGTTGGAGCCTCTCGGTTTGTCCTGTATAGACCAATCAGATATACCTACCCTTCTAATAGGCAGTGGGGCAGCTAAAATGTTAGTTGTTTCTTCAGACGAGTTGAGCTCGTACAAGTCGAATCCCAGGGTTCTTGGTGTAAGCCTTTCAGCCAAAACCAGCTGTGCTATTATATTGGAGTAGAAGTGACAAGCCACTATGTCTCCCCCATGGTCTTGTAGGTTGGCATAGTCAATATCACCTGTGTGAAGTGCTCTCAAAGGTGGCATACTCTGGAAGACCTCAAGTAACTTCCCTTTGTTCAATGTTATCTCACCATTTATGTGTGCAATGTTCTCCCAGCCGATAGTCTTGCTTGACAAGCTGGTTTGTTGTACTGGTTGGTTTGGGAGCAGATTGCAGGGCACGGCAACATTGGTTGTTGCAGATGAGCGACATTCATGCTCTTGCTCGATGTGATACTAAGTCTATGGAGGACATTCAGATTCTGTGACGAATGACACTCTACCCTCAGTGTGATAGGGACTCCAATTCATGTGGGTAACATAAAAGTCGTAATTTGACTTTGTTTTTTGCCCCCTTTGATCATCTTCTGTTGGTAGTTCTTTCACGATGGTCAGACCTGTTGGTGAGATGTTGTTCAGTGAACCCTGAGAGTTCAGATCAATAATCTCTCCCTTATTGGGTAACGCACGTAAAAATGTCTGAAGATTTCCTTCTATTACAGTTTAGAGTTGATTGATTTTTTAGATTTTTTCTTCTGTTGACGTTTCCTTATTTGGGATATTTGTCTTGGCCCACTAGGTAATAGAGTTATTAGTTGGGAGCCCATTCCCGATTTCTCTTCCTCTCCTTGAGCTCCGACTCCTTGGGAGTCAAAGAATGTTGGAGATGGGCTTAGGTCGTTGTGATACTCCAACAGCGGTGACGGGCTGTTTGGTGACTGACTGATGAAGATTGGCTGTTGGTTAATTACAGAAGTGAGGCATGGTGATCCATGTCTAGGACGAAAGGTGGATGGTCCCAGCGTTTTTACATTGTTCTACACTTTGTCTTCTCCAGAAGTTCCAAAATTGACTGGGTTTACAGTCGGACACCGATATTTTGGCTGTGCTGTCTTGCACAATGTCTTTGATATTGTCACATAGTCTCAAGAGCGATTCCAAGACTAAGTGAAGGGCTGGGATTGTTGCAGGACCCAAGTAGTCAAGGTTGGACAGGACATTAGAATCCCACCTCATGTGGGTATTTCTGGGGGTGTAGAAATCATGGTTGGACAGGGGGGTGTTGATCGAAAGTCCCTTTCATATGATTGAATTGGGGATCGGAGTGTTTCTTTCACCAGGCTGCCTGTTTGAAACCCTGGTTTCTCCATTTGTTTCTTGTAATTATCCCATCTCCCTACAGAGACGCAGAAAGGACTCATCCAAGATGATAGAATTGTTGCATTCATTGTTCCTGACCGCCTCCATTTGGGTGTCTATGTTCACGGCCTCAGCAGTAGTCGTAAAAGGAATTGGCTGGACTGTAGGTTTGAGCTGCGTTATGTCCATTCTGGTGGTCGTAACTTAGATGTCTATTGCAAAGGTTGCCCTTGTCACGTATTTCCTAGGCGTGGCTGTTGTTGTGAGTGAGTTGCCCTAGCTGGATTCCAGGTGTTGACAAAACAGAGATCCTGACTTGTTATACTGCTTTTGTTGGTATTGTTTCCGTTGTATTAGGGCCCCCTCTCATCTGGGCATATTGCACAGAGTGATTGTCAGTAGTTAATACCAACTCTGGGATTAGATTAGAAGTGACCACAGCTGCTAATGACTGGTCCCTTCTTTCTGAGCTAATGTTGCATTTGCTGCGAAGAGCCACTGCCATGGTGACTCACTGGGGTTGGCAAGAGACTGGACGTGAATAAATAGGTGAAGCAGACAGTGTGGGGTTTGCAAGGTCTCAATTTGTTCAGATTACTATTAGGTGGCAGTTAATAACGTTAGGTAGAAACCAGGTGGAATCCTGCTACCAAAGATGTGCAGGCCTGTGAAACTGATGGTCCAATATGGTTTCAAAACAAGCCTTATGTAGGGTGACCGTGACCTGCGGCTAATAATGGATACTGAAATGTGGGTGTATGAAGGTGTGTTGCCTGCTAAAGCTACCTGTGAGCAAACTGTAGATAGGTCATGCACCTCAACACGCTCATGCGCGAAATAGTGGGTCCGGGACACTTTACATTACCGCGTACTGCCGCTGAAGGGGCCACTCACACTACCGTCTGGACCACAGTGAAATAGTACAGCCACTCACAGAATCTGGAAACCCTGCATCAGGACAGCTTTTATAGTGTTAAATATTAAATAAATTCAGCATTATCTTTGACATATAAACACAGTGAAATGGTAAAAACTCTGAGTGATATTAAACAATGGGCACAGTTTGTCTGTTAGCTCACATAGAGGGAGAGACAATTTAAATGTATATACACTCCCTTAAGGTGCAGGACAAAAAGAGAGCGTACACAGATAGTTCCAAGAAACCCAATATTGCCGCTCAGCCCTGGCCTGAGGCACTTTTCAAATCATACATACATATTCATCTAAGACAATTTTGCAACACTGAGCCGATGTAACATGCATTTCTGTTTTTAAATGCCTGTCCCCTGGTAGGCCTAACATTGAATTATAAAACAGACCCCAAATTGTCAGTTTTAAGGCACTGGGTATTGGTTCATGAACGGTCTCCTCTTTATAAAAACAGAAGTTTCTGGGACACAACATACATTGAATGTCTAACCCCCTGAGCCTGTTTACCATGCCATTACAATAATACCAGTTCTGCATAGGATGGGCTATGATTAATCACTAGTATACTATTGGTAGCTGCAGTCTACCACTTACAAACAGGGGTGACACAGACAGGATAAATGGAAACATGACATGATAAAACCACCTGGCTACACCCAAGGGCGTATGGGAATGGACGGGAAGAGGGAACGAGGAATGAACGAGAGAGAGAGGCAAAAGGAAACAAAAAAATAATTTCACCCAATGAGACACAGACAAAACTGAAACTGGGTGGATGTTAATTTAACAGCACCGATCCCAGTATAGCTCCCATTTGGGTCACACTGCATTAGACTGGAGGTCAGTGGATGAGGGGTGTAACCCCCCTGATGGGTGTGGGGTTCCTCTTTAACCATAGGCTGGGCTGTGGGGACACCCCTTCCTGGTGTACATCAAAAAGCATGTGTCGATTCCAAGATGGCCACCGATAAAGTGGCTGTGTGAAGAGAGGGCTCCTCCTGTCCGCTCCGGAAAAAAGACGATGAAATAGCCCCCCAACATATGCGACAACTACCAAATTGTGCTCATTAGGATCCCGGGACCGGTGAGAAGCATTTAAAATGTGTATATTGGCGGCACAACACCAAGAACTGACTGCAACTTTTTCGAGGTGGCGCCAGGGCGTGGCACTTCCCACCGTGGCCAGAGGCGATCGATCACAGGGCTTACAATTGAACAGCCGCTTGGAACAATTTCAGCGCATTATCGTTGTTGAGGAGGAACCTCCCGAGATGGTACCTGAAAGACATATTTGATGACCTGATTGAACAACGAAGGGAGTGCGAGGCCCCAGAAATAGCAAGGGGGCAGCTATCCGTAAGACCTGGAGTGCATCATTTACGTTGTGGAGTTATTTTAAGAGACTGATGAGTGACTGCAAAGCAGTGAGGTGGACCTGTGGAACCACGATCAAAGGAAACGCGAGTGCCCTAGAAAAAAGTGGGTGGTAATACCAAACCTGCTGATTGGTGAGTACTTCAATTGTGCATCGTTTGAAGTGACCCCAAGGTTTCTGCAGTTGTCTTGCACCGATAAGCAATCCAGGCACTTCATGGAACGCGGTTATCTCAGGGCAACAAATCAACCCCACAGTGCTTGCATCAACAGACTTTACCTGTGACCCGCGATTAGGTCAGTGGTGTTAAAACCGGGGGTGGATTTAGAACTCTTCTACCATGTGAGGCTAGAACAACATTTTTTGAGATTCCACCTCTGTCACAAGAAAGGGCGTAGGGGAGAGCTGGCAGGTTTGTGATTGCAGATTTATTTCATAATGTCTCAGAACAGATCAAAAGAACCGGGGGGGCCCCACCCCTAAATTTCAAAACAACAAGAAATGATGGCGTAAAGAAGGAGAAGAGGCGCTTAATGATGAAAGGCAGTCAACCCATTAAGTATTAGGACCTGTATCATTACCAAAGACGCCAGAGCTGGATTCTACAACTGAAGTAATTAAACAATGCTTCAGTGATTTTAAGGATCAAATGATGGAAACACTCCAGGCACAAATCACACACTTATAAGAACAGAATTTGCACAATCTCTACAGGAGGTGGAAAGCGACATCAATGATTTAACAGAGCGAGTAGAAACAAATGAGACAGCGATTCAAGCTATTGTAGAAGACACACGCAAAATAGATTTGCTGACTGATCAGCTGGCAACTGCGTCCCAAAATATGGAGGTTCTTGAAAATAGATCAAGGAGAACAAACATTCGGGTCAAATCACTCCCGGAAACAATCAAGGACCGAGGCTTAAGAACAACTATGCAATATGTGTTTGCTTATCTTTTAGACTTGGAAATGGGAGAGGATGTCCCGATAGATCGAACACAACGCGTGGGCCCGAAACGCAAAGATCCAGGAGTAAGGCCCTGAGATGTCGTTGCTGCAATACAAAAAGGTATGGACAGAAAGAGGCAATCCTAAAGGCAGCAAGAAAAGCAACCCCTGTGAAGGTCAACGGATCAGAAATCCGATTGTATCAAGACTTGGCGCAAGTAACTTTGTTGAAGCGTGGACTAATGGGTCCAGTAGTAAACGTTTTAATTAAAAACCAAGTTTGTTACAGATGGACACTCCGTTTCAGACTTTTGTTTACAGGGAAAGGACAACAACATCGGGTCACTTCGCGTGATGAAGGCTTACGTATATTGAAGATAGAAGAAGAAGGTGTCAGGTTAGCATGACATATACATGGAGTCAGGTGTGGGCATGACATATACATGGAGTCAGGTGTGGTACATACATGGAATTGAAGGGCTTTGGTGAGGTTATGATTGGTTTTTTTAACTAGATACAAAAGTTTGGCCTTAACCTTCATTGCAGCCTTTGGAAAGTGCCCCCTAGCCAAGATGGAGGTGTCCAGCTTAAGTTCTGATTGGCTGGCGTTTGTTTATTGGAAGGACAGTGAACATTCGAAACTGCCTTTCATTGTCGTTGCCCAGCTGAGAGGACGTATGTAAAAGCTGCTCCTGCTTAACTTGATCAGGAGTTTCAACTTTCAAGCAGTCGAGCGGCTACATCTGAGAATTAAACTGGAATAGAGTCTGGAGTTCTTTGGGATACAGGACAGGAGAAAGAAAATTCAATTTACTCAAAGGAGAACCTTTCGAGACTCTTTCAAGAGATAAGTGACTTGTTAAATACTCAACGTTGGTGTAGATATTGATACTGAACCTATTATTAGTAATATTTTATTTGTACTGAAAAGTTTAATGTGATACAAACTTATTCGGATTGAAATGTTCAAGATCGGGAGCGCGTGTTCATCTGGTTATGTGATTCAACTGTGCTAGCGCGTGCGCGTTCATCTTACACACGTATAAGCTGTAACACGGGTGCGTGTTCCTATGAGCTACGTGATTCAAATATGCAAGCGCGTGGTCTTTCTGCCAAGTAAAACCTCAGCGCGTGTGCGTGAACTACTTGCTACGTGAATCTACAGCGTGAGCGTGTGAACAATATTGCTACGTGAAAACATCAGCGCATGTGCGCGAACTACTTGCTACGTGAATCGCGTGAGCAACAATGTTACGTGAAATCTACAGTGCGTGCGTATTAACTTTTGCTATGTGGATCTACAGCGCGTGTGCGTGTTTTTTTTGGCTACGTGGTTTTTCAGCGCGTGTGCGTTTCTGGCTACGTGTTTTTTCAGCGCATGTGCGTGTTCCTGGCTACGTGGATTTACAGCGCTTGTGCGTGTTCTTTGCTACGTGGATTTTTAGCGCATCATCTGAATCTCAGCCTGACAGAAGGGAATCATCAAAAGGAAGCTTGCAAATTCCATGAAACAGGGAGATTCAGAAGATGGGAATGGACTAAATCATCCTGAAACAAAACATTGTGAGACCGATTCCATGGAAGTGTCGACTGAGTATGACATTCACGGAAACGGTAAAATGTGAACGCTAATGTATTTTGTCTTTAAATCTGCAAATTATGGGACTGTAGCAATGCTTATGGTGGAAAAATATGTTGAGGGGGCAGTAACCTTGATTAAAGAAGGCAGCGGGAGGTAGGGGGAAGATGTTCTCAGCGCTTGGAATCGGGAGTGTTGGGTACAGGTAGACCCATACAACTAATCTCTGGGTGTGTAGTTGGGCTCAACCTCAGCGATGCAATGCGTCGGAGGAAGGGGTATAGGTTGGGCTCGACCGGGGAGAAGAGAGGGAATGGTGGGTTTGTGAGGGTTTGGGGAAATTGTGTTGGGGAAAAGGGGCGGTCAGATACCAAAGGAGTACATATATTCAGATGGGAGGGAAAAAAATAATACAAGTTCTATCCTTCAATAGGAGTTTAAACCTCCCAGTCAAAAGACGTAAAGTCGGTTCTTTTTTGAGTCGAGAGAAACCCGATGTAGTGACGTTTCAGGAGACACATGGGTCAAGGAAAGATGCAAATAAACTGAAATTATATGGTTACCCACATATTGTTCAATCAAAGAACAAGGGGTCTTAATAGCTGTGAAAGGTTGGGTTGGTCAGAATATATTGGCAAAAGAAATGGATAAGGAGGCAAGATATATATTTGCATTACAATATAAATGAGGAGAACGCGTTATACGATTGCTACATTCTATGCTCCAAACTCTGGGCAAGATGTGCTCCTGCAAGGGGTACTGGGCAAGCTATAACGGTTTGCAGAAGGACAAATTATCCTGATGGGGGATTTTAATATGGCCTGGGATCCTCAGGTTGATAGAAGCAAGTTTGGACAGACATTGTAACATCCCCCAATGCAGAAATTCAAAATGACCATGGCCACCCTATCATTAATAGATGCTTGGAGAGAAACTCAATATGAGGACGAAGGGTATATGTTTTATTCATCTGTCCATCTGACATTTTCATGGATAGATTATGTGTGGGTCTCAGCTTCATTGTTAGGAAGAATACAACAGAGGGATATGGGCCCAATAGCCCTATCCGACCAAGCACCATTAAAGCTAAAAATTCTCCAGGGAAACAAAGGGGCAGGGTTATGGCGTTGGAAATTCCCAGAACATATAATAAAAGACCAGGTAATGGGTGAAGAAATTCGGGGTAAAATTGAAGAATATTTTGAACTAAATTGTAATTAGGATACTCCTGAAAGATGGGTTTGGGCGCTTTTAATGCAACCATGAGGGGATAACTAACTGGTAAAAAATCCTGAAGGGAGAAGATACTAATAGCAGCCCAATTGGAGCTGGAAACCCAAATAAAGGCGGTTATGAAAGAGATGGAAACAAATCAGTGGGCACGAATACGGAAAAAACATAAGTATCTCAGAGGTCAATTAGATCTATTACAAACAAGACATGCCGATAAGGCCCATTGTATTTAAGACAGAGCTATTATATCAAAGCCAATAAGGCTGACTCCCTGCTGGCACGCCAAGTTCGAATGAAGGATGAAGCTAGGATTATTCGTACTATCGAGACTGGGCAAGGTAAAATTAGCTCCTCTTCTAGAGATATAATAGAAGCATTCACAGAGTATTACTCTGTGTTATATACTTAGGATCGCGCAGACTCCAAAGTACAAATTACTTACTTGGCACAATGCCAATTAAACAAACTAGATGTAGCTAATGGGGAAGAACGAGAAGTGATAAAGTCTTTGCCTCTTCACAAGGCTTGGGACCAGAAGGTTTCCCAGCAATTTTTTATAGGACTTACATGGAGGACTTAAAATGAGTGCTGACTTCACCGTTTAATTCCTTCACGGAGGAGGGTACTATTACACCCTCAATGGAAAAGGCAAAGGTAGTGCGTTTCCCAAAGCCAGGGAAGGATAGGACTCAATGTGGATCGTATAGACCCATAGCTCTCATCAATATAAATGCCAAGCTTTATACTAAAATAATAGCAACCAGATTGGGAAGGCTAGTACAGTCACTAATTCACTCTGACCAATCCGGGTTTGTTATGGGAAGGCAACATTTGACAACACTAGCGGGTGAGCCATTTGATAGAGAAAATAAATAAGGTATGACCGAAAAGGCATTTGATCAAGTTGAATCGTCCTTTTTATTCTTGACAATGGAGACTATGGGATTTGGCCCTATGTTCTTGCAAATGCTAAGAGCAAACTATAAATCCCCAATCCTACGACTAGCTATTAATGGGAATCTCTCCCATGAGGTTTGGGTTATCCGGGGGACCAAACAAGGGTGCCCGTTATCGCCGATATTGTATGCACAGCATCTTGAGCCATTGTTGTCTAGAATCAGGGAAGAGGAGAAAATGAAAGGAATTCAATTTGGGGGAGAAGACCACAAAGTAATGGCCTTTGCGGATGACTTATTGTTTACACTGACCGATATTATCTTCTTCTTTACCTGCCTTAGCAACAGAATTGACGCAGGGGTGGCAGGCCTAAAAATCAACACACAAACATCAGTAATGATGGCATTTCAAAAAGGGAAAATATCAGGAAAGAGGGAAGGCTATGAAGACCAATTTGTATTAATGGAACGGGGTATGAGATATTTGGGCACACAATTAACAGATTCCTTGGAGTCGATGTACCGAGCAAATAATCTCCCTCTCTTGGCATCAATTAAACAATGGCTTAAGATAAACAATTTTCTGACAACATTGTGGACGGGAAGAACAAACGTAATTAAAATGATGGGTCTCCCAAAGGTCTCGCACTTTTTCCAGGCATTACCGATAATGGTCCCCCTGAAATTTGTAAAGAGACTTAATAAGATTTTGAGGGATTATATTTGGCAAGGTAAGAAATCTATTTTTCTTCAAGTTATTCATATAGCGCAGCCATGGACCCTTAGGCGTTAGGGCGCAGACAAAAATAAAAACAAAGCAAAATAACCAATCCAACGTAGCAGTGAGAATCGAAGACAGCCAGCTCAGTTCGAAACACGCGTTCAAGAAAACAACCATGTTTTCAGTTATTTCTTAAAGAGAACTAATGAGATCTGGCCTCGCAACAACGGCGGGAACAGGTTCCAGGCCTTATGGGGCGGCTGTTAAGAAGGCTCTATTATCTACCTTCTTAGTGCTGCCTCTAGGCAGAAACAAATAATTCTGATTACTAGACCTGAGGGTCCTGTTGTTAACCTTCTCAATAATAAGGTCTTGCAAATAGGAGGGCATAAGACCCTGGGCCTCATTACACGTTGGGCGGTAAGGGATTAACGTTACTGGTAAGGGAATACCGGTATCGTTAAACTTCCATGCCAATTACGACCCGGATTAGCGCTATTAGCGGCACCGCTAAGTACGGTGCCACTAATAGCGGTTAGTTCGCGGGCGCGCGACCCTTCATCCCGTAAATAGCGGCATGGCGCTAATAGCACACCATCACAAGCCATGCGGGCATGGTAATAGCGGCATGGTAAAGCCCCAAAAACCCCTTACCGGCATGGCGCTAATACCGGCATCGCAAACCACCCGTTAAGAGAACTGAGCAGTGTTCCCACCTGCCACAGGTGGACACAATCAGCACAGGTGGAGGCAATGGAGACTGTGGCAGCACAAAAGGAGCACACCACACCCCTTCACACACCCCTTCCCACACCAAGATGGTTCCAATACTAGCAGCATTACATGGGCTGGAGGACAGGATTGCAGTGCAGCAGCAACAACAACAACAACAGGCAGCGCAGAGGAGACGCAGGAGGAGGAGGGCAAGACAGGTGCAACAAGTACCACCAGGGCACCTAGTAATACCACAGAGCCAGCCACCAATCCCCAGGATCCGAGCCAGTCCATTTAACCTAACCCCTGAGCAGATACACACCCTGTACCGTCTGGACCGGAATACCATCACCAGCATTGTGGACATGATACATGACGAAATTGTGAGCCTCATAGACATCAGAACTGCCATCCCCCCTCTACTGGAGGCGGTGACTGTGCTCCACTTCCTGGCCACAGGCACCTACCAGCATACAGTGGGGCAGATGCATGGCATCTCACAACCAGTATTCTCACGCACGCTGAACCAGGTACTCTATGCCCTCCTGAAGCATGCATGTGAACACATATTCCTGCCACGGACTGTCCAGGAGATCGCAAACACCAAAGTTGGCTTCTATTCACTGGCAGGCATCCCAAGTTGCATCGGGGCCATCGACTGTACCCATGTGGAATTGGTGGTCCCACATCACAATGAAGTAGTCTACCGAAACAGAAAGCAATTCCACTCCATCAATGTCCAAATGGTATGTGACGCAAACAAGATGATCACACATTGTTGTGCCCGATTTCCCGGATCAACCCATGATTCTATGGTTCTGCGGAACTCAACCAGACCACGCTACATGGAGCGACAAGCCGGACGTTTGTGGCTACTTGGTGAGTAGCAGGGCAAGCACATGGCAGTGTGATTGGGGGGGGAGAGATACATACTCCAACTGGGTGTGATTGGGGGAGAGATACATACTCCAACTGGGTGTTAACTGTCGTCCGTAGGACAAATGGACATAAAGATGTACGCCAATGTCCATCAGGGAAGGCCACAATGTGCTTGTGAAGAACCCACATGCAATTTGAAGCTGCACAACATTGAGAACAATCCCGGTTTCCAAATATTACACATCCATCCACATCCACATTGCACATCATGCCACACCACATAATACACAAATCAGCAACATGGCGTCAAGATAGTTATACAGAATTAGCGCAGCACAACATCAATACAGCAATGTGCCCTTGAATGCATGCAAAGGGATCACCCCTAGCCATAGCATTGAACCACACACCTATAGCACCACTGAAGTGATGCTTCACAGCATGGCAACATCGATGTCGGAATGGCAGTGCACTAGCAGTGTGGTACCAAATTTGCCTGAGCCCAGGGACACCTAAGACCTGGCCTCACCCAGGACATGTCAATTAATGTCAGAGGCATGAATCGGGCATGTCCACTTGCAGGGTCGAGCTCACCTTTGCACATTGCAGTCATACAGATCGTCTGCATGTATGCTGGTAATCGTGGATTTCAATCACAATGCAAAGTCGATTTGTGTGATATGTACAGGCCGCTCTTGAGGTGAACAGTAGCAGGTCCCCATTCTTCCCCCCATAAAGGTGATGCTGGCTATCCCCTGAAGAGGTGGCTCCTTACCCCTGTACGGAACCCACAGAACAGGCACGAAGAGGACTACAATCGTGCACATACCCGTACCCGCGTCATGATTGAGCAGACATTTGGCCTTTTGAAGACACGGTTCAGGTGCATAAGCAGGTCAGGTCGGGCTCTCCTATACGGCCATGAGAAAGTGGCTAAGATCACCATGGCGGCTTATAGTCATAATGTAGAAAAAAAAAATTCAACTTACAAAAATGTTGAAAAAAAAATGTAGAAAACAATAATGTCGAAAACCTATACATATAATGAAGAGTATATTTTTAGAAACAAAATGTCGAAAAAAAATGTAGAAAACAATAATGTCGAAAACCTATACATATAATGAAAAGAGTCAATTTCCCCCCAACTCCCCTCACCCAACACCCCCCGGCCACCCCCCCACCCCTCCACCACCCTCTCACCCCTCATACTCAACACATTTTAATTATATATATATATATTTTTTTTTTGAAAAATTCGAAAAAATGTAGAAAAAATTCGACATTATTGTTTTCTAAAAAAAAAAAAAAAAAAAAAAAAAAAAAAAAAATCGACATTTTGACTTTCTACATTATTGCTTTCTACATTATGACTGACCACCCACCATGGCATGTGTCATGCTGCACAATATGTGTATCAGACGGAATGTGCCACTGCCCCCTGATGTTGAAATGCAACCACTTGATGATGATGATGATGATGGTGATGAGGACGGAGGTGACGGGGATGCTGGTCATGCAAGAGGCGATGCCCAGGAGGGACGTGATGTACGACAGCATCTGATCAACCAAATATTCTGAGACACATGATTTAACTCTGTAGGATGGATATGGGTGTTAGTGCACTGGTGTCTGTGGTGAAGCACACAATGGACTCTGTCACCAATAAAGTACACATACACAATGACGAAGTCCAAGCCTGTGTTTCAACTAGTCACCATTGTATTAAGGTATAATGAGATGAAAAGTCCCCAACTATCCCACCACCCTTTCACCCCCCCCTGCCCCCACAACAACCCCATGTGTGGCTTACACAATGTTGGTGTCTTGCTGCACATGTGCCAGCTAGACCTTGCTGTCCCCATTCCCATTTCCCATTGCCACCACCACCATTAGGAGGTTGGGATGATGTGCGCCTCGTGGTGCGCATGAAGCGGCGGAGGGGGCTTGTCTGCCTTGAACTTGCAGATGATGAGGTGGCTGTCTGTCCCTGTGGTGGTGGTGGGAACTGGCGGTCCATCGTGTCGGCTATGCGCGTGAGGACCTGCCTCAGTTGCCCAATCTCCACGCACAGCCTGTTGGTACAGGCTTCCATCGCCTCCCTCGAGTGCCTAGCAGTCTTCGTGATCTCCCCCCTGAGACGGGTAGCCTCTTCCACATGCTGCCCAACCAGCACTGTAATGTCCTCCTGGCGCTGCCTGATGGTGGCCAGGTCATGGCCACTGTGGCCAGCTTGTGGTGTGGCTGCTGCACCTTCCTCTACTTCCCGGACATCAGGTGAGGCCAACCGTGTTCTCCTTGCCAGACTGGCCATGGACACTGGATCCTGGTGTTGGCCGTGGAGTTGCTACTGGGCTTCTTGAGGGCCTGGGGGGTGCATTTGCATGGTGAACTCTGTAGGGTCCTCCACATCTGACAGTGGCGCTGTGGCTGCTGCCTCACCAGTGGAACTTGTGGCAGCGGAGGGTGGGCCCTCCATGGGTATAACCTGTGGTGGGGGGTTCACATCAGTGGGTGTGGCAATTGTTGCTGGCGTAGACTGCGGTATTGGTGCAGTGGCGCTCCTGCGATGTTTGACCCTCTGCAGGGCCTTACTCCTCCCTGTGCCCCTTGATGTGGTGGGGTTGTCCCCTGTCTCCTGTGCCCTGGGTTTTTTCTTGGCAGGGGGAGCCTGAGTCGCAGTGGCAGGTTCTTCGCTGTCTGTATGTGAGCCTGTGGGGGACAAAAAGGGGGATGGCATTGGTGATGGTTCAACGTGCTTCATGCAGATTCAGTTCATCATGCTGTTCTGTGCATTGGGACTTCATTGGTGGGGATTCAGGTGATGGGGCTGTTGAGTGGGTCATCCATGCATGGGTCTGTTTGGCACTTGTCTGTGGTGATGTGTGCATGTGTGTGTGTTGGGGTGTGATACTCACATGGGCAGGGTTGTGTGCATGTATGATTGTGGCCGCATCCATGAGGTGAATCTGGGCTCACATTTGGGGGTGTCTCAACATTCGCAGTGCATCGTTTCATGTGTACACTCACCTCCATCGGATGTAGTGGCCACACCATGCTCCATGCTCCCGACTCCCTCGATTGATTCGACGCCAATCGTGCTGGCGCAGGTCTCCTCCCACCCCTTCAATTTAATTGGTGAATCAGCGCCACCTCCTTTGGCCATGGCCAGCTGGCGGTTCGCAGACAGTATGCTGCGGACCCGGAGGCGGAGATCGTCCCACCGCTTCCTGCACTCCCTGACGGTGCGGGTGGTGGTGCCCACCGCACTCACTTTCAGGGCGACCTCTGCCCAGATGGCCTTTTTCTGGATCATGGTCTCCCGCCACATGTCGTTGGCAAATACCACATCAGAGTTTGCTGCTAGGGTCTCTGTCAGCATTATGAGTTCCTTGTTCGTAAACTTCTTTACGCTGGCGGTCGGTGTTTTTATTTATGGCCTTTGGCATGGTGAGGGGATCCTTGTGGCTTTGGGATAGAACAGTTGTCGAAACAGGTCCAGGGGGCAGAGGATGACAATGTATTGTGTTTTTAAAGATGGCCGTCGTGCTCTTTCCCGTTCCTGTGCAATGACACTATTTCCGGTTCTGCTATTTAGCGGTGACCGCTATTTGCGTGGTGCAGGAGGTTGGAAGTGCTATCAGCGCTTTCGTCGGTGCCGCTACGGGTTTTTTTGGGGTCTTTAACGGCATGGCGCTATGCTCGTGTCCGCGTACTCGTAATGGTACGCAATTATCGGCCACTTGCCAAGGCGGACACGTTAATAGCGTCATCCCGGTAAATGCTGTTTTTTACCGCGTACCGTGTAATGAGGACCCCTGTCTGCATTTAAAGGTAATAACCAAAAGTCTAAACCTAGCATAAGCCTCCACAGGGAGCCAGTGCTTGGAGCGTCTGGCTGCCGAGACATGGTCACAGCGAGTTAATCCAATGACCACTCTAACTGCTCCATTTTGTACGACTTGGAGTTTGTTGAAGTCAGCTTTGCAGAGACCGACCAAGAGACTACCACAGTAATCCAACTTTGCCTCAATAATTGCTCTCGCAATGGTCTCAGCATTGACCTGGGATATAAAAGGTCTAAGATGTCAGTACGCCCCAGAAGCCTTGACTTTAGCTCCCAGAGCGAGGACTCCATTCCGAACCCTTATCTGAAACCGGATTGGTAGCGATTTAAGATGGGGAACTGGTTCAAGTGTTGCAAGATCTAATTATAAGCAACACGATTAAGAATTTTCAACAAAAAAGCTGTGTTTCTTATAGGCCTATAATTAAGCGGCACATCAGTAGCCAGTCCAGGTTTTTTCAGGATGGGAGTAACCTAAGCTTGTTTTTATATCAATTGGAACGTAACGCTCATGCAAAGAAGAGTTCACTAATTTACAAATGGCCTCCAGAACAGCGGGGGCACATGATTTGATTATGATGGAGGAACAAGGATCACCCTTGCATCTGGTGGCCTTCAGTTGCTCCACCACCTTCTTCAGTTCAACAACCGTAATCTTGTGAAAATTAAAAAGGGGGATCGAGGAACATCTGACGAAAGACTCAGTACCGCTATTACTAGGTATTGAGGGTAAGTGGTCTTTTTTAAGAGCAATGTCCGACCTATTACCTTTTAACTTATTTTGCATTTAGGGTTGCTTGGAAGATACTAACGGCACCCATACAAAAGGGGGAATGGGGTCCCCAAATTTCAAAACGTACTATAATGCGGCCCAATTGAGGATTATTAGGAAATGGTTTAAAGGGGACATGGAGAAAATGTGGGTACGAATGGATAAAGCAGTAGTCGGTAAACCTCTTCTCGAAGTGTTGTGGTGTCAAAAGCATGATCGTCCCATCAACATGTACAAAAGCAAAATTACAGCGTTGATGGCGCAGGTATGGGATGTTGTGGTGAAGCGATCAGGTATCACTACGTTTCCCACCCCCTTCACACCTCTTTTTCGTAATCCCCTGTTTACTCCGGGATTGGAACATAATGCATTTAAGAAATGGGAGGAAGCGGGATGTCTGAAGATGGGTGACATGGTAGAGGGTCAGGACATTAGAACATTTCAACAAAGCAAGCAGGCGTTTTTGTTGAATGAAAATGAATAAAGATATGTTCAATTACGACATTTTCTAATGGTCAACAAGAACTTTATAATAAGGGATCTATCCCCATTCAAGAAATATATCACTACAAATTCGGGTGATAGACATATGGTTGGGGCACTGTACAAGATAATTGGAGAGAATTTGAGTCAAGTGGAATGGGGATACAGGAAGCTGTGGGAGAAAGATACAGGTACTGTTATAACTGAGACCCAGTGGTTGGCAGCTTGGAAGGGGATCCCAAAATTGATGCAGGCAATTCAGATACAGGAAATATGGGTGAAAGTGATGGTACAATGGCACCTCATGCCAGAGAAGTTGCACAGGTTTTATAACAATGTTTCGAGGAATACAAAGAAAAAGGAACATGGGTCCATATATAGGGAGAGTGCCCGAAAATGTATGAGATTTTTGGTCTCCAGTGACAAAGAGGCATAGGTGAGGCGATGTTGGGCTTGGGAGACGTTTTGGAGGTTTTAAGTGAAAAGAAGCAAAGGAAAGCATATATGATACTGACGGTTGTCACCGAGTCACTCATAGCGCAAAAAATGAAACAATCTGTGGCCCCAACAGAACAATTGTGGCTAACGAAAAGGTGACATTTTGTTTCTCTGGAATGGGTTACTTATGTATAACTAGGGGAGCAAAACAAATGTAAGAATTATTGGGAATTTGTGCTGCACTTCTTGCATACAGACTTTCGAAAGAACCGGGGCCCGCAAAGAATACAGATCTTGGGCTTAATTCAATTAAAGTACAACTATTTGGATTGTAAAGGAATGTTTGTATTGAAGGGGTTGTTGCCCGGGGGAGAAGGATTTTGAAGGAAGGGTGTTGGGGAGGGTCATTTTGTATGTTATACTAATGAAAATGTTAATAAAAACAGATTTATTTTAAAGCATGTGTCACAGCTCACTAGGGCTGAAGGTATGAAATGCCTTTAAAGTGCACTGAAAAGTGTAATACACTGTTTTCATGTTATATTTATTATTAGTTATGTAAATTGTATGTGAAATATAAGTGTTATGGATTTAAGTTTGATGCAATATGTATTATATGCACACCTTGGTATTGTTATTAGCAATGGGGGCATCCATTTTAGCTCTCCGGGTGAGGTCTTGGCCACTACAATGACCTTTCCCAGAAAACATCTGCCATTTGACCTTTGTGAGAACCTATCAGGGCTCATGGAATGTTGAGGAAGTGGTAGTTGAAGGCAGTTTCAGAGGGGTGGCGAGAGAGCAGCTGTGACAGACTGTACTGTAGTTAAACTCACGAAAGGCTATATAAATATATGCATTTATATATACTCTCTGAGAGAAAACAAAACCCATGACTTTTAATATAGGTTGCTTTAAACCTGGTTTCTGCCATCAGCTTAGCTCTGCTTTTATATCGGTAAAGTGTGTGACTCCCATGCCTCATATCTTCATTTCAATCTGACTTCAGTTGTGAAGAGGTAAGGGTTATTTTTTAGATTAGTAAATGTGCAGTGTTCCAATCTCGGAGTGTCTAACTGGACTTCCTGCTGAGGAAAGCACCAATTAATTTGCACTCAAGTCATGCGAGTACAGAGAGAAGGGCTAGTCTCTCTCTCTCTCTCTCCTCTCCTCTCCCCTCCCCTTCCCTCTCTTCTCCCCCCCCCTCTCTAGCTCATGTGATAGAGGAAATTAAGCTGTAGCCAAGTAATTTATGTAAGGAATACAGACTTCAGTACAAACCCTGTTTAGACAAGGTATTAACATTTCTTGGGGATTTCTATAAATGAGAGGCTGCCAGAGACTTTTGAATATGCTTGTGGAAGTTAAGGAATATTGTTGCTTGCAAGGCAACTGTACCTATAGCCCCAGCACTGCGTTGTGAATTGGGTTTGAATTGTTTTTGTCTTTAGAACGCACACGCCACCCATCGGTGTCCGCTGTATGAACTACATTAACAGTGTTCATATTTTCATGGGGCTGCCTGCACTGTCTCCCATACTTTTTTTAAATGGATTTCCTGACGCCCTTCTGAACTATGCACGCTGGAACAGCATTTTCATTTTTTAAAACAGCCTGAGGAAGGGACACCTTTATAGGGAGTAATTACACTGCAAAGTAACACCTTGCTGTGCCGATTCCTGAATCTTAAACATACTGGTATTTAAATGCTGAATGTTTCTTCAAATGTAGAGTCCTGGAACACAAGTGGCCGGTATCCCATCTGAGATAACTGAAGGGGGGGGGGGGGCAGAGTATTATATAAAAGCACCAGTGTTATACCGGTGTATGCGCAATTTATTCTGAGTCACTCATGTGCAACAGTGTGAACGCTGCACATTACCCTTATTGTGGAGGGGTGATTATTTGTATTGATTGGGTTTTCCACACTGTGTCAGTCCAGAGGTTTGGTAGTGCTCTCAGAGTTTATTAAAAGAATTCAGGCTATCAGTCCTGGTAACCTTCGCTCCCATAAGTGAGACTTGAAGGACCAGGTTACACAACCGTAAAAAAGAGAAAGTTCACCATCCCACTCTTGCCATGTCCTATATTAGCTCATTCTCTCGCTCATTCTCTCATTTATTTTCTCTCATTTATATATTTTTTTTTTCTTCCTCTCTCTCTCTCTCTCTCTCTCTCTCTCTCCATTGCCCCTTTAAGAAGGCGAGTGATGACCTCGTCATGACTTTTGGCCTGCCATGTGACCACGGCCTGTGTTGCATTCCGGCCTGGGTGCCCCTGTTCTGTACTATTTGGTATCCCATACCGATCCGGTATCCCCTGTGTTCGGCTGTCTTCGTAGATCGCAGACTAAAGTAGGAGAGTTCCGAGCCTCGTTATGGGGTACCAAATGTTGCACAACACAGGCATAACGCCCGAGTTCCATATTGTCCAGTCAGGGGAGTATTCAGTATTGCAAGAGGGGATGGGGGGACAACCACGGTGAAAATCCTGCTACTTTCCCCTCAAATGCAGTGCACGCAATTAAAGTAGGAGAGTTCCGATTCTTGGTATGGGCAGGGATGGACTGGGAACCAAAAGAGACCTTGCATAATTTTCAAAGTGGCCCTATATTACACATTTTCAACAAGCCCAACCCTTTTTCTAGGGAAAAATGTGGAAATACCCCCCAAATGAGGCCCAGGGTGCAGAGGGCTACCAGGAAATCTCCAGAGTACCCTATAGGCCAGTCCAACCCTGGGTATGGGGTACCAAATGTTGCACAACACCAGCATAACGCCCGAGTTCCATATTGTCCAGTCAGGGGAGTATTCAGCATTGCAAGAGGGGCTGGGGAGAAAACCACGGTGAAAATCCTGCTACTTTCCCCTCAAATGCAGTGCACGCAATTCCAGGTTTCCTCATTCGCACCCACAAGGCGCCCACCCCTGCCCCAATCTATTTTTTTGGTAACATTACTAGTGGTATCTCGCATTTTAACACAAAAAAAAAAACGGCAGAATCATTACAGATGCAGGGAACTCACCTATTAGAGCTCTGTCCAGGCGCTCTGGGGCAAAATACATGCACATCAACTCATTTGCATATGGATTGCACCAACAGACATTACTTCACAGAAAGCAAATCGCAAGGAGCATCATCAGTCTTTGATACTTGGAGGCGCCATGCAACTGACTTTAGAATAATAACAGTGTTTTATCTTGCGCGGTGCTCTGCTGCTTATGTCTGTGACAGATCGGAAGAGAGGCCGCTGCTCAGGCTTAATGCAGCCAATCACCAATGAGCCGAAGACAGCCGAAGACCAGGGGATACCGGATCGTTATGGGATACCAAATATCACAGAACAGCAGCCCGCTCACGGATCACCGGAGTGGGTCACACCGGACACTGGGATCACCTGGTAGAACAATGGAGCTGTGATCACTCAGTGGTCAGACAGCAGGGGGCACCCTGCAGAGTCCGGATCACCGGACTCAGTCACCTGTGCTGGGGGCACCCAGCTGACACCAGCCTCGGCTCTGGCCGTGTTCTGTAATATTTGGTATCCCATAACGATCCGGTTTCCCCTGGTCTTCGGCTATCTTCGGCTCATTGCTGATTGGCTGCATTCTTTCTTTCTTTCAAATTATCGAATGCGTGGGCGGACCCACGCAGGCGCTTCCCCATCCAAAAGGATGATGTACACCTACCCCACCAATCTTACACACAGCCCTCACATTCTCATAACTCCTCCCACCGCCCCGTCTGCCCCACAAAATCTAGCAGCACACTGCTCCTCTCCCTGCTTCTCACCCGACTCCTCCCAGCAAAGCCTTCCCACTCAGTTCAGCCACTCCCAGCGCATACAACCGAACCCTCATCAACTCTCGCTCCTCAACATGCCTCTCACACGCAAGCAAAAAATGTCCCACAGTCTCAGGCACCCCACACACCGCACAGTCCCTCGACTAACGCTTCCCCACTTGAAACAGACTGTCATTCAGCCCCACATGCACTATCCTCAACCGGTCCAGCATCACCTGCATTAAGCCTGAGCAGCGCCCCTTTTCCGAGCTGTCACAGACATAAGCAGCAGAGCACCGTGCAAGATAAAACACTGTTCATTCTAAGAGAAAGCTTTGCATTAAAACGCGAGGCTGTCTTTGAGGAAGCCGCTGATGTAAAGCTTTCTCTCAGAATAATAAACAGTGATTAATCTATACTCACAACGGAACGAAGCTCGGCATTACATAAACTTTAACTTGTCATTAAAATACGAGGCTTCGACTGAAGCCATTGATGACTCGTTACAGTTCATGAAAATGTCGAGCTGCTCTCTGTGGTAATAACAAAGTTCCATCTTATGAAAATCCTCCCTATATTATCCTGTCAGTGGAGTATTCAGCATTGCAAGAGGGTCTGGGAGAAAACCACGGTGAAAATCCTGCTACTTTCCCCTCAAATGCAGTGCACGCAATTCCAGGTTTCCTCATTCGCACCCACAAGGCGCCCACCCCTGCCCCAATCTATTTTTTTGGTAACATTACTAGTGGTAGCTCGCATTTTAACACAATAACAAAAAAACGGCAGAATCATTACAGATGCAGGGAACTCACCTATTAGAGCTCTGTCCAGGCGCTCTGGGGCAAAATACATGCACATCAACTAATTTGCATATGGATTGCACCAACAGACATTACTTCACAGAAAGCAAATCGCAAGGAGCATCAGCAGTCTTTGATACTTGGAGGCGCCATGCAACTGACTTTAGAATAAATTGTCATAAGTAAGCCAAGTGGCAAATCATTTTGTGGTGCAAAATACCTAAATTGCACTATTATATATATTTTTTTTAAATAACAGCATCATATATTAACACATAAGCTTTGAAGTGAATCACTTACAGAGCTGCAGATAAGACACAGTCTGATTTCATGATCTGCCCAGGATCACACACTTTGGTTAAATGGTGAAACCGGAATGTGGACAATTTAAGCAACTGAGCACATCTTCACAGTTTTAGATTATATAGATATTTATTAATGTTTCCCTTTGCATTTCATGTGCTTAAATAATACTTTATTTATAGCAATGCCTTGGAAGCAAAGCACATTACATAAGAATCTACCCTTTCATTATTAACTTTAACTATACATCATTATAGAAATATGTTGAGCAATAAGAGGATGGATTTGGTTTTATTGTCCCCATCCTGCATGCAAAGTCACAATAGCATCATGCAGATTAATGTGAGCCTAACAAATCCCCCTTGGGTAAAGCCATACTCATTATTTCATAAAGCCTGCAGCATTATGCAACCGTCTCACACCTGATCACTCCCTCCCATGCACATTTCTAAAGGGACAAAAGTCCCTGCTAATAGTCCACCCTCCCTCCCATCAGTGCCTAATGGTTCACATTGAAATGCTCTGTTGACACAGAGCAATTTATGAGCCCTTATGCTGCTGCCTGGAGCTCCTTGGGACATTGTCCTCGCAGAGGTTTTGGAAAGGGTAAGGTGTCCTGCTGCCAGGACAATTACTGTGCTGAGCAGGAATTACTGAGCACACATTGTCCTGCCAGGGTACACCTTTCCCGTTGGGCACCCTCATTGAGGTGCCGAACAGGAGAGGTGGCGTACTGACAAAAGTCCCAGTCAGGCTCTCAAAAGAGCCTGTGGGGTGACAGCGTGCCCCCGCAGGCCCAGCTCGGTACGCCACTGTGTCCAGGTGTTCTCCAGCCGATCAAGATATGAAGCTTTACAGTCCCTGGTGCCACATCTATGAGTTCATGAACCACCCTTGTGCATTTCACCCATCCTCCTGATTGAAGGGCTTTAACACATTTACTGCTGTTTTTGCTACCTATGCTCACGTGAGGTGGAGGAGGAGGAGCATTTAACCCTAACACAAGCGCAGAGCATCGCGCGGAGGTGAAGTCGAGGCACAAGTGATTATTGGTGAGGGACTGCCAGCCTTTCCACTCTGTTTTTGCTGCCTATGCTCATGTGAGGTGGAGGAGGAGGAGCATTTAACCCTAACACGAGTGCGGGTGCTGCACAGAGCTGAAGTGGAGGCACAAGTGGTTATTGGTGGCTCGTGGTGGAGCGGCATGGAGGGGGTTACTCCAGTCACCAAGGGCTGCAAGTAAGTCATTGGCCGACCTCCGTTGGCAACCCGGGTTTCCTCACCCCTCTGCACTTTGGTACTTCCGCATGATAGTGGAGTGCGGAAAACCTGTAACCCAAAAGCAGGAAAGTGAAAGCTGGACTGTTGAAAAACTGTACGTGAATATATTTGCACTGCCCTCCATTATTGCCTGCTACTCTATGTCCAGCCAACTGAGTGGCTATTTACTTATTCCGGCAATTGGATAAGGAGGAGTGTGCCAAGCTAGAATCCCTCCCGAGAGCCGTGCTACTGGTTGACTATAGATTTGCCGCTGAAATCTATCGTTCTCCAATGCCTCTGACTGTTTCAAGTTCTGTGTTTATGAGAGTGGGGTTAGGGGGAGACAGACAGACTAAGGCTGCTCCTTGAGCCATCGGGCGTCACATGTCCCCCCCCCGCTCTGGGTCTCTGGAGGTTTTTCCTGAGGACTGGCTGCCGGTGGCCATCTGTGACCATGGGTGTTGTGGCTGCCTTTGGAGCCGAACAGTCCTTACTAAGCTATCAATCCAGGGTGGCAGGTGGCTGTATTTGTCCCGCAGATGGTTGTGGTCCTCTGTGGCCAACAACCCATTACCATTTGTTTCTTATGCACTGGCGCATGCCGGGAGGTCTCACTGTATAGTCACCATTTAGACATTGACATTTTAGCGGTCTGTTTACTCTTATTAACCAATTTTATAATGGCTCAATTTTACTGTTCTTAGGTGCATTTCCACCATGGTGAAAAGAAAAGCAAGGGATGATCAGAGACCGGGGGCGCTGACAGAAAGGGCAAAAAAACGAAACAAATTAAAACGGGCCAGGAGCTTGCCAAGGTTAAGCCCCATCTTTTGCAACGCTCCCTTGATTTGTATTTGGAAGACATGGCCAGAAAAATAGTGAATCGCATTACTGTTTCTGGAAAAGCAACATGGGATTCCATTTCAGGTTCAGGAGGGAATCCCAAAGGTAGCACCACTGAATAAAATAGTTGTATTGAGGGGATGGGGGCCTTTGGGGGCACAGTGGTTCAGGAAATGGCACTACAGGAGCAGTTGCTTGGGGTGTGTATGCCTCAGGATCCTCTGCACCCTGGTGTGGAGGCAGATAAGGAAGTAGAAGTGGAAGGGGAGGGGGTGAGACTAGGGATGGGGGACCAGATGGTGAGTGTTAGAGGTCACAGTTCATCATATTAGAAGTTATTATATTTAAATGTCTATGTATTTATGGGCTTGTGTGTGCAATACATCTCATCCATAACTTGGTTAGTGTTGTCATACTAGGTTCACTCACATCACCTCCTGGAATGTGGAGTCTCAGCATCTGGGGGACTCCACATTCCACTAGGTCAGTTGAGAAGATTTCCCCTGGCTGGGGGTCGTTTCTGTTACTCATGAGGAATCTTACTAGAAAAGGTGTGTTGTTTGATTGGGATGAGAAGTGTATGAAGGAGTTTGCAGACATTAAACAGGCTGTGGTGAATGCTCCCATGTTGAGCGGTTTTGTAGAGTCAAGGAACACTTAGTTATTTGTGGATGCAAGCAACTATGGCTTGGGTGGTGTTCTCATGCAGGAGTATGGCTTGGAGCTTTATACTGTGGTGTTTGCATCGAGAACTCTTACGGAAGTTAAACGTAGGTACTCTGTTGTTGAGAAAGAGATGTTGGCGTCCGTCTGGGGTGTGGAGAAATTTAAAAGAAACTTATGGGGATGAGAGTATATTATTTGCACTGGCCACAAACCATTGGTTAGTAAATTTTCTAAGGTTGGTCTGGAAGGTGTGTCCAGACGCATCATGAAGTGGGTGAGCAGTTTACAAGGTTTACAATTTGTTATGACGCATGTGCAAGGAGAAAATAATGTGGTTGCAGATGCGTTGTTGAGGTCTGTGATGAAAACAGTAGAGAGTGGGGAAGGTACTGTCCATGAGGAGGAAGAATCTGGTGAAAATTTTAGAAGGGGAAGGGGTGAGACTAGGGATGGGGGACCGGATGGTGAGTGTTAGACGTTACAGTTTATCATATTAGAAGTTATTATATTTAAATGTCTATGCGGGTCATTACGACCCAGGCGCTAAGTACGCCAACTTTACCACCATGGTGTAAACTACGTATACACCATGGTGGATGGCGGATTTACCGCCCCATTCCAAGGTGAGTGGGGCGGTAAATCCCCATTTCCCATTTTCCCTTCCCCATTCCCATTTTTGCCCCATCGGGCATAATGGGAATGGGGAAGGCGCTAATTACGCCACCGTAAATTACGGTGGCATAATTAGCATCATGGTGGGTTAGCGCCATGGATTTTAACGGCTGCTAAAAGCAGCCGTTAAAATCAGAATAGGCGTTAAGGGTTAACGACGGCGTTAACCCTTAACGCCTGGGTCGTAATGAGGCCCTATGTATTGATGGGCTTGTGTGTGCAATACATCTCATTCATAACTTGGTTACTGTTCTCATAATATGTTCACTGACATCGCCTCCTGGAATGTGGAGTCTCAGCATCTGAGGGACTCCACATTCCACTAGGTCAGTTGAGAAGATTTCCCCTGGCTGGGGGTCATTGCTGTTACTAACTCAATAAAGAGTTAATTATAACTTTGCGCAGTGTGGACCCATCATTATGTGTCTTAACAGTGAGGGGGTGTAGTAACGGATCAATTGGTGAATAGCCATATGGGTGGGAGCCCGGAGAGGGAACTGAGTCAGAATCTAAATTCCTCCTCCAGGGGAGAGGAGGATAAGCTCTGGCTGGAATCACTTCTAGATGTAAAGCTCAAGCCCCTTTAGACCATCCTAGAGTCATTGCAGATATTTAAGTCTGGGGTAATGAACACACTGGCTATCCTGGATGACTCAATCAGAGTTCCAGCAAAAAGAGTGGCAGAAATAAGTACGTTTGGGGTTGGGGCAAAGCCAAATGGAAAAATACTATCGGGGTGGGGGGGTTGAGTGGTGAGCGTCCTAGCCCGGTCACTGAGGTTGGCGGGCTGGTGATGCCGGCAAAGGATAAGGCAGTAACCACACAGTTAAGCTCAGTAACTGTTATTTCAAATTTTACGGGTACTGGGAGGTCCGACTTAAGGTTTAGGACTTTCATAGGGGGCACTGGGGCTAACATGCATATAGTGATGGGGCTCCTAGGGGACCCTCACGTATGGAAACAAGAGGCCCAATCACCACACACAAACTGATACAATTCCCAAAATCTAGGGTTTATTGCAAAGCAAACAGTCTCAGTCGGCCGACTGGGTCTCACGTCCCGCAACGTCCGTCACCCAGACCTCGTGGGAAGCAAGAGCGTGAGCATTTTACATCAGTTACATATATACAAAATGATCATCTTATTATCAGTAGTGACACATTCAAAACCGCCCACAATGTATCTTTCTTTGCAATGGTTTGATGATTGACAATTATGACGAATATGACACCCTTCAGACATTTATTCATCAACAGGAGCAATTTGCAAAGATGCAGACACCATTCTTTGTTTTAGGGAACATAATGCTCTTGTTCATACAAGCAAGCTGCGTGCAGGGGAGAGAGGCATTCCAGGCCTCACTATCTTCAAGTTTCTATTCGTGGGCTAGAGGTCAGCTCGATCTACAGGGTCTCAGTGAAGGGAGGCCGCAAAATAGAGCATAATTCAGCCTTTAACTGTTCATTTCTACAGTTTCTGCCGCTTCAGCGAGACTAGCTGGCACCTACGTAGTGATTAAATGCCTTCTGCTTACTTCCAAGAACTTGTGAGGGAGGGAACCGGGGCATTGTTGTCTGGGCTGTCTGGGCTAGTTTTTCAACATGCGACTTGTGGCCTTGCGCTGTGCATGAGCAAAACGAAATAGAATTCACTTATAGCAAAGCAGTTTGAACAGAAGCAAGAAAAGCAAACATTAACAAAAATGGCTAATTCTATTACATCAAAACGGACGCTCTATGGTTATACTGATGATTCTATACTGGCGATTCTAGATATATGATGCGGTTGGTTTTAGGCCAATATAATATACCGTTTATGCTATGGAAGGGCATTTTTCTAGACTCACAATAGGAGGGCTGGAGGAGAGCATTTTGAATTTACTGCCTGCAGCAGCCCCTCTTATGGGGATTATCATGGGTGTACCGAGGCTCCCCAAGTGTGGATTTGAAGCAACTATTTCACTGATGAATAAAACGACCCATTGGATCAACAACAACCTGATTGGTCCGAGCATTGACCCAAGCCTTATATCATTGGCAAGAAGGGTAGGCCAAAAACCCAAATGTATGAAGGGGGACTGCATAGTGGTTTCCTTCTCGAATGCAACAATGGTTTGTTATTTGGTCAGCTCTAATTTATCCAGAGGCCTAAAACCAAACAGCTACAGTCTCCATTGTAGGCTGGTCTCTCAGGATTTGTTTTACGGTTGTACAGGGAGGGTGGCTGATTCAGGGAACCGCTTGAGCAGATTTGTTAGGAGGGAAGCAAAGAGTTACCCCACGCACAGGGGCCTTTGTATCCACCTCTTGGCCACAGATTACCCTTGGGTTGGAGGTCAAACCCTAATTTAGAAAGATTGACCCCACAGAAGGGAGGGGCACATACTATTGGGGTTGAGCTAGCTAATCGGTATGAGGCCCTAACCTCCTGTGAAGATCTGGACTGACGTACGGCTGAACGGCCCAGCCCAGTCGACTGGGAGCTTTGTGAGCGGGGGCAGGTCCTGAGATTGGGGGGGTACACATGTTATCTAAAGCAGCCCCTTTGGAAGCTAGCTTGTTATCCTGGAATATAGCCAGGTCAGGGGAAAATTCAAAGGGGAAGCCACTGTGGAGATTTAAAAAACCCACAATTAGAAGACCCAAGAGTGGAACAGGGTACCCCGCGGGCTCCATCGTAGCCCAGAGGCCTTCCACTGAACCTCAGAGGCGCAGGAAGCCCGGTGCCTGGAGGAGAAGTAAACCACAAGAGCGAGACCTGACCACAGGAGAAAGAGTTCCCCCTAAACAGAGGTGAAGGTGACCCCCCACCATGCTTCGGTGGTGAGAGAGGCCTTCCCGGGGGACCTCTCAGAGCCGTGGGCCAGAGAGAGGGCTTGGAACAAGCTTGTCGCGGAGTGGGGAGACAGACGGCGGGCGGTGGCTGGGGGGGCCTCAAAGCACATGGGGGCCTTGCAGCACACGGCCCAATGCCGCCTCGCCTCGGAAGGATCCAGAAGAAGAGGTGAGGAGGTCGCGGGGGATGAGGAGGCCCAGAGGAAGCTAAATCACGAGCCAGGCCCCCCCCCCCCACACCTGGCATATATAAACGCTCCGAGACACGCGGGTGGGAGAGGGGGCCCGAGAACTCTCCCAGACCCTCTTTTTCGGTGTGCACAGGCCCCAACTTTGTAGGGGAGGACGGCTCGTGGACTCTGGGGGCATGGAGGGGGATAAAACAGCGGCCCTCGGGGGCTTCCACAACGAACCCCGGGGTGGCAACAAACGGGACCCCGATCCGTTCCAGCACAGAGCCCTGGAACCCCTCGGGAGACTGAAGCAGGCGCAGAAAATAAGCAGGCAGCAGGTGCCCCGCCATCCCAGTCCTCGGTGGAGCTCCAAGCCACGCAATCCAGCACACCCATGCCAGGGAGAGACAGAGAACACGGAGGGAGCCTAAGGCCAGAAGCAGAATGCTCAACATGGGAGGCCCCGCCATAAACCTGGCCCCAGACCTCATCTGAGGAATCTCTAAAGAACTCTGGGCTTGCAGTGGGGCCCCTCCAGGACAAAACCAGATCTGGGCTCAAGACATATAAAACAAAGGAGTCTGGAACGAGGTCCCAGGGGTACAGACAGGGAAGCCTGGAAGTCTGCACCAAACTATTGGAACCCAGGGGACCGGAAACCTGGAGCAACCATTGATAGGCGCCCCAGAGCAACAAGCACTTACCGACGCAATCCTATCCCTCCAGCGTTTCCGTAGGCCTCAAGCAACACTAGGAGCTGGGCCTGGCGACACGCACTACAATATGGCCACAGGAAATGCCCCCCCGCACCACTCACCAGAGATGATCTTAAAGACATTCTGCAGGAAATCAAGGCCAGAAGGACAGATACACAGGCCTCGATAGTGGATCTTAAAGGGAGTGTTTACAATCTTGAAGAGAAAATGGAAGGTATGGAGAATAACCAACTCTAGACTGATCTGCTGGACATGAAATATGAAGAGAGGCTGACAAACCTGGAAATGAGAGAAGAGGACATGCTTTTGAAAATGGACGACCTTGAAAACAGGGAACTCCGATATAACCTGCGTATTCTAGGGGTGACCCAACAAAAGGGGGAGACAGCGGGAGACGTTGGGAGGATAGTGCTAGGCTTAATAAAGCAACTCTTCACCGTGGAGGTGGGCAAGGAAGTCCAGCTGGAAAGAGCTCATAGGGTTGGTGGAGGCGGAGGGAAAGGCCCAAGATCCATAGTGGTGCATTTCCTCCGCTACAGAGAAAAGATGGAGGTCCTAGAAAAGGCGAAGAGACTGGGGAGCTTCTCCTTTGAGGGGGACACAATCAGGATTTATCAAGATCTCTCCGCCCTCACACTTACCTTCAGAAGAGAATGCCGTCCCCTCACATAATGGCTCACTAACAGGATATACGATATAGATGGTCCTACCCATTTGCCCTCGCATTTGAATGGGATGGAGTGGATTATCGAGTCACGGGGGGAAGGAGGCTTTACAAAGGGACCCTGATGCCCCAGGAGCATAGACGAGAACCACGGGCCAAAAAGAAGAAGATGAAGGGCAAGAGAAAATTTTAAAAAACCAACACCCCGACGCATGATCTAGAGGATTAAAAGATCGGGGCTGCATCGGAGGTGCAGGAGTCTGGAAAAGTTAAAGGACCCCAGCTGGGGGTGGCGAGGATATAAGAAGGACAGCGAGGGATGGACGGACCTCTTCCCCGAGTGGCTTGCCAACTGGCAAGTGTCGCAGACAAGGTTGGGAAGGGGTGGGGGGGTCGAGGAGAGAGAAAGGGTTGGGAATGTATGGGGTCAGGCACAACATAGATCGGACTCAAGAAGTGAGCCGAGTGGCTTCCATATGGCCAGAAGAGGTGTGAATCCAAAAATGTCATTCGGTGACAGACAATGAGTAAAGGGGCCAGGTCGAAACTTTAAGGCTAGGATCGCTTGATGTAAAGGGCCTTAACTCACCAACAAAGCGCTCACTCCTGGGGAGGGAAATGAAGAATGCAGGTCTGGGTGTACTCTTAGTACAAGAAACTAGAACAGTGAAAGGGGAAGAAAGGCGCATTCCAGGTTCACATGTGGGCCAGATATTCTGGGCATCGGCCCCACCAAAAAGGGAGGTGTTGGGATCCTACTCCGCAGAAACCGTAGGCTCACAGAGTTGTCAGTTTGGGGCAGAGCAGATGGTCTCGGGGAAACCTGGAAAACTCCAGAATTACCATAGCAGCCGTTTATGACCCAAATATGGGTCAGATGCAAATCATCAAGGAGGTACTGAGGGAGGTATTGGATAGGGCAGAGGGGCTCCTCCTCTTGGGAGGCGATTTTAACATGTGGGCAGACCGGGGATTGGATCATAGTGGAAAGCCGATCCCCACAGGTAGTGGGGGGGGCATCCGTACAGAGGGTTCTTGGACTTAATGTGGAACCACAGGTTGGTAGATCTTTAGAGGGAGACTCACCCAATTAGGAAAGGCTATACATTTTACTCCGCAGTCAATGGCTCCAGAACCAGGATTGATTATTGATTATATATTTCTGGAACACCAGCATATGAGCAGAACTGCTGCTTGTAACCATCACCGGGTTAGCTGGTCAGATCATGACCAGGTTTGGGCAGACATTATTATATCGGACTTCAAACCGAGGGAATCATTGTGGAGGTGCAACAACCACCTATTGAGGGATGCGTTTTTTAGAGAGGAGATGATGTTTTCAGCCATTAGAGAGTACTTTGAGTTAAACAACACTGGTGAGGTTCACTTGGAGACAGTATGGGAGGGGGCTAAAGCTACATGGCGGGGTAGATTGATTAGTGAAGGGGCAGCCAAGAAGAGAACTAGAACACTCTTGGCCCACAAACTAAGATCTGAGATACGCCTATTGGAGAGAGTCGAGGGGAAGGAAGAGGAAGACCTGGGATCACCAGAACCAAGAGACAGGAACTTAGAGAAATGGAGATGGGTAAAATTGGTGCAGGCCTCCAACACCTGAGACAGAAAGATTACGAAAAAAGGGGATAAGGCGGGTGCCATGCTGGCAGCGAAGCTCTGCGCCCAGCAGCCAGATAGATGGGTGGCAAAGATCAAGAATGGGAAAGAGGGTGAAAGATCGGACCCAGAGGAGGTAGCGGGAGAATTCGCCAGTTTCTATGAGATATTGTACAAGAAGGAAGGAGTTATAGGAGGGGAAACATTAGAATCCTATTTGCAGGGAGTGACCATCCCGAACCTTAGATCTGGAGAAGTCTCCACCCTATAGGCCCCAATATCAGATGAGGAAGCCCTCTGGGCAATATTAGGTTTCAAGCCGGGGAAGGCCCCGGGAGAGGACGGGTTCACGGCAGGCTTCTATAAGGCATTTGCAGGCCAACTGGCGGGATTCCTGGCGGATCTGTTCACAAAGATTATATCCACAGGGAGGGCCCCTCCGTCGTTTCGTTTGGGAAAGCATTAATCACAGTCATCCCCAAAGAAGGAAAAGACCCTGCAGACTGCCGATCTTATAGACCAATCTCCCACCTGAACGTGGATGTAAAGTTGTTCACCAGAATAATTGCAACAAAACTAGAGGGCCTCCTTCCGAGGCTCATCCATTCTGATCAGGTGGGCTTCATACAGGGGAGGCAGGGAGCAGACACCCTCAGGAAGACTCTCCATCTCATGAGGGAGGCAGCACCCAGCGGGGGCAACCCAGTCTTGGTGGCCATAGATGCCGAAAAGGCCTTTGATTGAGTCAACTGGGAGTTTCTACATGGGGTACTAGAGAAATTTGGTGCCCGGCGAGTGATCAAGGCACTGTATGCAGAACCGTCAGCCAGAGTTACAGTAAATGGGTGGCTATCACGTAGATTTAATCTTCAGCGAGGGGCCCGACAGGGCTGCCCCCTCTCGCCCCTATTGTTTGCAATGACCATGGAGATTTTGGCAGAATATCTGAGGGGGGTCCCCTGATGTGATGGGTATAGATGTGGGAGACAGGACCTTTTAACTCGGTCTCAAAGCAGATGATATAATACTCCACGTGAGGCAGCCAGCCCAATCTGTCCCAGCCGCCTTGTGGGTGATAGAGGAGTTCGTGCATTTTTCAGAATTGAAGGTGAATGTGGCCACATTTGGTCCCCACTGGTGAGGGACGTGATCCCTTGCCACAAACATCATCAGTTGTTAAACTCCCGAAAATAGCTTCCAAATGCAGCAGAACCCTTCTGCAACGGGTCGCTGCACTATGGACCTGAACCGACGTGTGGTTCCGGAGATACGCGCTGTGGAATCCAAAAGCGGCTGACCGCGTATGCCAGACAAGATGGCCGCCGGGACTCCGAGATAAGAGGAAGGTGCGCATTACGTTAAAGGCTCCACTGAACCAAACGCCCCGCGACAGCAACTACCATCACAGCGCTGAGGGCGAAATCAGGAGGACTAAACACTGATCCCGACCCCAAACAACACTGTGAGCAGGCGGCGAGCACGCCCATGAAAGCAGGCGGGCACTAGCGTCCCCTGCTCTGATACGAGGTGGAGCAACCCTGCTTGAGGACGACAGCGAGGACCAGCTGACGTTCCGATCTGATCACTGCAGCGACAAGGTGAGCTGCGCTATGGGTCCCCCCCTGATGGAATCTCCAAGTGCCAGTGAAGCTCGGCTCCTACCTGCTGCCCCGGCGTTCGATGGGGCGGTCCCATCTGAGGTTGCGAGAAGCTGCTGTGGGCCCCTGGGAACGACGCAACCCGAGCTAGTAGGCGAACCGAGGAAGGCTGCCTGAAGGCGCTCCGGTTGCAGATGAGCCAGGCCGACAGGGAAGCGAGCAGCGCCTGCGACAAGGGGTGAGCGGGGGCAACCAAATCAAACACGTCTCCTACCCAGAGACGGAGCAAAGAAGCTAAACTGCCTACCAACAACGATACGCAGCAGTATTATCCCTGGACCCCAACCGCTCACAGTGGGACCCTGAAAGTGGAACGCAACACGTGGATTGCAACACACGTTCCACAAAGCAACCGAGAACGGAAGGTAAGCTGCCTACGTTGGGGGCATGGCTGTTATAAGGTGAATGAGAACTGTGCACTGAATCTACAACGCTCCGGCCTCCCAATAGAGTAGTGATGTTGTTGAACGCTGAGTGTCCAAGGTGAACCCAATAAGACTAATATCCTGTAAAAAGATCACCTAGCTGCCATAACAAGCAGCAATAAACGTGGTTTACACACTTGAAATCGCTTGTGAGCCCAGACCGTTATCAAAAGCGACCACCTGCTGGGAGGCAAGTTTATACAAAACCGGTGCGCCGACCTGAGTGGCAGCACGCACTTCAGAAGCTGCAGGGATTTGAGAGAGCAAAACAACATTCTGATATCACCGTCCCCGATCAAAGACTACTACTGAGGACAACTGAAACAAGCATGTCTCTCAGGAAAGGAGGCAACTGGAGTACTGGCCTGCTTGTCCATGGCGCAAAGCGGCAACAGGGCCCCTAATCCTGCACTGTACGAGTCTAAGACACACGTTTGAACTGACAGTAACAGAAACACCTCCTTCCTGAAAGATAGGGTGCCGACCGAGCCAATCCTCAGGCCAACAAAACAAAGGAGGGAGAGGGCATATGTGATAACGCAGCAGACTTCTGGGAAGAAACCACAAAGTGGACAGTGCATATAAACCGTAAGAGAAACCAAAAGGAGGGAAGAGGTGTATGAGATTACAACAGCACCTCCCTAGTGAGATAGCAGCCAAGGCTTGTGGCTCTGCCGTCTTCAGAGTACCGCAGCCGGGTGGTCACGGACAGCACCATTTGGTAATAAACGCTGAGCAGTGCACCTGCGAAGGCGGAACAAGTGTCTCTGGTGAACCACTTGACCAGTATCCACAAGATCCTGAACCAACAGCAACAACTGGATGGTGCCTTGCGGAATCGTTGCACCCAAAGCGAGCACGCCACTGACCTAAACAGCAGCACAAACATCGGCTGAGAGGTAAGGCAGCAACTGCAACTCAACACTGGCTTGACCACCATGGGGAAAGACAGGGCAAAGAACGTGACAACGCAGAGCAAAATGGAACAGTACACAATCGCTACCCAAGTTCCCCCGCAGGAGCAGGGCAACTCTGGCGATGCACTGAGACCGTAGGATGACAATATATCCCTTAAAGACTTCATGAATGTTATTGCCAACTCAAGGACCTCCATGGAAAAAAAGATAGATGGCATAAGTACTGAGGTGTCGCTATTGCACCATGACCTGCAAAAATTCACAGCTCGTACCGGGGAAGCAGAGGGCGGCATGCCGGAAACAGAAGACAGACTGTAAATCACCAAATGACCGGAGCGTTGGCATGCCTCAAGGCCCTGGAGGAACGAGTGGAAGAGGGTGAGGGCAGAGGAAGACGGAACAACATCTGGATCCTTGGATTGCCCGAAAAGTCCAAAGGCCCGAGCATGGAGCTATTCCTAGAGCAATGGCTTGCGGATCTACTCCCAAGACCCTATATCAAAATTCTTCTCAGTTGAACGTGCTCACCGCTTACCAACGGGCACACAAATACCCGGAGCTCCCCCGCGCACGTTAATAGCAAATCTCCTGAACTATAGGGATCGGGACGCTATACTGCAGATGGCCAGAACTAAGGGCTCCATAAAATGTAATGGCTCCAGACAAACATTTTTCCCAGACTTCACCAGGGAGGTTCAGAAAGCGAGGCAGTCCTTCGACCCACTCAAGAAACGCCTTCAAGCTCTTAACATAAAATACAGACTTCTGTTCCCAGCACAAAAGAAAATATACCACAACGGTACGACAGTCCATTTCACAGAACCCAGAGAAGCGTGGAGCAGGGCAGAAAGAAACCTAGAGGGTGACTGGAGGCCGAATCGGAGGCAAGACATCGACAGGAGTCGCCCACGACCACAGAGAGCACCACCTGAGCTCCCGCAACAGGAGATGGAAGCACTGCCAAATGGAGGCAATGACCTCTGGAAGCAATCTCATCCTTTTTTTTTTAAGGGGATACCAAATATTATGGCTAATATAGGGTTGTAATATTTGGTATCCCCTTGATTTTGAGGGGTAACATTTAACAACGCACTGCTTGAACTATCCCTTGCTTTGGGGAGGGGAGTACATCATAAGCCTACAATGTGACAGCTTCTGGAAGCCATTGCATCCTTTTTATTGAATGGGATACCAAATATTACAGCTAATATAGTGTTGTAATATTTGGTATCCCCTTGATTTTGAGGGGTAACATTTAACAACGCACTGCTTGAACTATCCCTTGCTTTGGGGAGGGGAGCACATCATAAGCCTTCACTGTGACAGCTTCTGGAAGCCATCTCATCCTTCTTTTGAAGGGGATACCAAATATAATGGTTAGTATAGGGTTGTAATATGTGGTATCCCCTTGATGGTGAGGGGTAACATTTAACAAAGCACTGCTTGAACTATCCCTTGCATTGGGAAGGGGAGCACATCATAAGCCTTCACTGTGACAGCTTCTGGAAGCCATCTCTTCGTTTTTTTTAAGGGGATACCAAATATTACAGCTAATATAGTGTTGTAATATTTGGTATCCCTTTGATTTTGAGGGATAACATTTAACAATGCTCTGCTTGAACTATCCCTTGAATTGGGGAGGGGAGTACATAATTTCTGTGCACTGTGACTCTGGGCCAGCCCAACTGGTGCTCGGGGCACCAACACACATGTGGCAGGGATCACCCTGATCGTCGTGGTCACACAACAAGACCGCAGCAGCCGTGGGCTCCCAGACAAGCAGCTGCTCTGCGATCACACAGAGGGCCAGTGGCCTGGAGGCACCCTGTTACACATGCTGGTCTGGGGCACCCAGACTAGCAGGGCCGCAGGCCTGTGATCACAAGGGTAGACCTGCAGGCCCTACACAATGAGACACAGAGACAGAGTGCCATTACATTTAGTCTACCACCGTGGTATTGCATATATGCGTGCGGAGGCTTCTCCTTCCAGTCAGGTATGAGGCTGTCGTGACACATCCTTAGAGGGTGTGAGAAATATGGGGTCAGACCCTCTTTTTTGTGAGGGGGCCCGACTGTAGAGAGGAATGTCAAGAAAGGATTAGCGTCAAAGGCCTAGAACAAGGGTAGACTTTGACTCTAATCCTCTCTTGACATCCTTAGAGGGGCAATACATGTTCTTAAAAGGGAAGCACCACAAATACTCCCACTATGCTATGAGATGTGTAATATATATATATATAGTCAGTCTCGTTTATTGTGTGATTTATCTGCGTTTCATGTCAACCCTGTAAAATGAAATATTATTTGTATGTGTTTTACGTGCACCGTTACACAACACCCTCTACAGTGAACCCATCTATCAGGTCAATTTCCCTAAGGTGGTAGTATTTCAGAGTATTTTTTCAATTTCAAAGCGTAGTTTATGTACCCATTTCCATCACTGTTGGCAGCTGTGATTTATTCAGCTACTAATAACCAAATAACCCACCAAGTGTTGGCAGCTGTGATTTTTTAAGCTGCAAATAACCATATAACCAACTAAGTTTCATTTAACTCAATTCAGTTCAGCTGACTGATCAAGTAACAGTGGTGTGCCTAGACAGGGGTTGGAGTGGTTTTCACGCTGCCACACCACAGGCTCTTTTTAGAGCCTGACCGGGACTTTCATCAGTGGGCCACCCTTCCCTTTCGGCACCTCAATGAGGGTGCCCAACGAGAAAGGTGTCCCGCTGGCAGGACAATGTGTGCTCAGTAATTCCTGCTCAGCACAGTAATTGTCCTGGCAGCAGGGCACCTTACCCTTTCCGAAACCTCTGGTAGGACAATGTCCCAAGGAGCTCAGGGCAGCAGCATAGGGGCTCGCAAATTGCTCTGTATCAACAGAGCATTTCAATGTGAGCTATTAGGCACTACTGAGAGGGAGGGGGTACTGTTAGCAGGGACTTTTGTCCCTTTAGAAATTTGCATGGCAGGGAGTGATCAGGTGTGAGAAGGTTGCATAATGCTGCAGGCTTTATGAAATAATGACTATGGCTTTACCCAAGGGGGATTTGTTAGGCTCACATTAATCTGCATGATGCTATTGTGACTTTGCATGCAGGATGGGGAGAATAAAACCAAATCCATACTCTTATTGCTCAACATATTTCTATAATGATGTATAGTGTAAAGTTAATAATGAAAGGGAAGTTTGTTATGTAATGTGCTTTGCTTCCAAGTTATTGATATAAGTAAAGTATTATTTAAGCACATGAAATGCAAAGGGAAACATTAATAAATATCTAAATAAACTAAAATTGAAGATGTGCTCAGTTGCTTAAATTGTCCATATCCCAGTTTCACTATTAACCAAAGTGTGTGATCCTGGGCAGATCATGAAATCAGACTGTGTCTTATCTGCAGCTCTGCAGTGATTCACTTCAAAGCTTATGTGTTAATATATGATGCTATTTAAAATATATATATATATATATATATATATATATATATATATATATATATAACAGTGTAATTTAGATATTTTGCACCACAAAATGATTTGCCACTTGGCTTACTTATGACAATTTATTGTAAAGTCAGTTGCATGGCGCCTCCAAGTATCAAAGACTGATGATGCTCCTTGCGATTTGCTTTTTGTGAAGTAATGTCTGTTGGTGCAATCCATATGCAAATTAGTTGATGTGCATGTATTTTGCCCCAGAGCGCCTGGACAGAGCTCTAATAGGTGAGTTCCCTGCATCTGTAATGATTCTGCCGTTTTTTTGTTATTGTGTTAAAATGCGAGCTACCACTAATAATGTTACCCAAAAAATAGATTGGGGCAGGGGTGGGCGCCTTGTGGACGCGAATGAGACAACCTAGAATTGTGTGCACTGCATTTAAGGGGAAGTAGTAGGATTTTCACCGTGGTTGTCTCCCCAGCCCCTCTTGCAATGCTGAATACTCCCCTGACTGGACAATTTGGAACTCGGGCGTTATGCCGGTGTTGTGCAACATTTGGTACCCCATACCCAGGGGTGGACTGGCCTGTAGGGTACTCTGGAGATTTCCCGCTAGCCCTCTGCACCCTGGGCCTCTTTTGGGTGGTATTTCCACAATTTTTCCATAGAAAAGTGGTTGGGCTTGTTGAAAATGTGTAATATAGGGCCACTTTGAAAATTATGCAGGGCCTCTTTTGGTTCCCAGTCCATCCCTGCCCATACCAAGGCTTGGAACTCTCCTACTTTAATTGCGTGCACTGCATTTGAGGGGAAAGTAGCAGGATTTTCACTGTGGTTGTCCCCCCAACCCCTCTTGCAATACTGAATACTCCCGTGACTGGACAATATGGAACTCGGGCGTTATGCCGGTGTTGTGCAACATTTGTTACCCCATAACGAGGCTCGGAATTCTCCTACTTTAGTCTGGAATCTACGAAGACAGCCGAATACAGGGGATACCGGATCGGTATGGGAAACCAAATATTACAGAACAGTACCATATGCCTCCATTTGAACTCACAAACGGGTAAGGTCCGAGACGTGCCACAAAATGGATGACAACAGTGCTTTATTTATTACTCCTACTACAAAGGAAATAACACAGAACACCATGGAATTACACACCAGACAAATACAAGAATGATGAAGCAATAAATGAAATAAGCAAATACACATTTGTACACCAGTAATTTTTGCAGCATCGCTACATTAGCAGCAGCAGAATTTTTCTTTCTCTTGCATATGTTTTTTTTTTCTCTTCACAAATGCATAATCCATACCTATACCCCCAGTCTTTACTAAACCCTGAATTCTAAACAGGGTTACGCTTACGCACAGCATAAATTGCGATGGAACACAGAAACACTCTGAACACTCTGCAGTGGCCAGTGTTTTGTACAGAGCTTCTCCTTTTCGGATACTTATCTCACTGAAAAAACTCACACAACCATCTCTTGCACAACAAGCCGCACGCACTTCACAACACTGCAACAACACATAAGCCGGAGCAACAGCACACGCGGACTGACACCGATCCAATACCCGCACCAAAGCTCAGCACCCGGTGTATACCGAGTTGAAGCTGCCAACAGAACACCACTCCTCTCACTATCCTACTCCCTCTTCACCTTACTAACCCATCCCACCTCATCATTCACAGATCCGCCAGAGCGCCTGGGGACCAATTCCCTTGGTGACGGTACTCGGTACAAATACCTTTAACATTTAACATAATGGAAAGTGATGACAGGTGCGGCAGTGATCCGGCAGGCAGGTGAAAAACAGAGTATCACAGCAGACACGGAAACAGTTGGCGCAGATGTTTTGGTATTTGCCTGCTGCAGCAGTTAATGTTCACTTCGATAAGTAATGTAATGTAATGTAAATTGTTTGTGAGATTGTCCATTGTGTCTGGCACTTTTTGGTTAAGGTGTGCGTAGACTTGTGATGGTCTATCTGTGGTAAGTTAGTGTGGCGCTCAAACACATTTAGTGCAGACACTTCTGTCTTGGGGTGATAAACCTATGTGGGTTCCTTGATGTTTTGTGTTGTTGGTTAGGGTGAGAGGTAGGAGGATTTAGAGCAGTTTATTGTTGCTGTATCTTGCACAGAAGACCACCCAATAACAACCGCGGTAGGCTTTTTGACTTTGGTAACATCAAAGCATGCAAAATGTGTTTTCTTGTATACCGTTGTGGACGAAATGGACGTGGCCCCTTTAAGAAGGAGGGGTCTGCGGGGGAAGGGGAGTGGAAGAGGAGGGGACAGGGAGATAGTTCAGACTTAGTAATAAAGACGTACAAGTCGGTGTCCTGTGTGATTATTGAGGGCGCGCGTGAGTGCCGCGTAACAACTGACGATGAGCCAAGGCCCTTGCCTTCCTGTCTCGTGGAGGAGGAGACGCGGACCAGGAGGTGTGCATGCAACGAGGACCGTGCAGAGCTGACGGAGGCAGCCGCACATCGTGAGTAGACGCAGAGGAAGTCCAAGCGAAGAAGCCAGGACTCCAGGACAGCCGGTAGCGGACCAGACTGCCGTCTACAGCAGAGCGGTCGAGGGAGGTCTCCCCACGTTAAGAGGCACTGTGGCCGGAGGGGAAGGAGGGTGCATAGGATTCTTTCCCAGGCAGCGTATTACACACGCTACGTGACCCCACCAAGCAACCACACTAGAACACAAGGAGTCGAATACGAGGATTACAGCCACTAACACACCCGATAAAGAGGAAAGACGGTCGGGCAACACAGTACCCAGGCCCACTACCACTCGCGGGTGCATGCGACGACACATGCACCCGGACAAAAAGAAATATATTATAAAGGGGCAATGAAACACGGTGCCATGCATCAGACGCACCACGCAGCCTCCTCAACAAGCAAAACCACACGTAATACGCACAACGCGCCCTCGCCCCAGCAAAGCTCTCAAGCCAACGCACCAGCCTACCTATAAGGACAAAAACACAGCACGTGCTCCAGAGCCTCCCACACCCAAGAGGCACAAGAACAGTGACACTAAGCATAAAGGCAAAAACACAGCACGTGCCTCAGAGCCTCCCACACCCAAGAGGCACAAGAACAGTGACACTAAGCACAGCAATGCAGCACCACCACAGGGGCAGGCCACTCCTAGGTGGAGCAAGAAGAAGGGGCGAACAGAGCGGCAAGCCCACAAAATAAGGGGTACATACCTGAAGAACCGCAAAACAAAGTACGCAGATAGCTATATGAGAAAAGAAGGACATATTGCAAGGATCTGCAGCAGTTGCAGTGGTTCAAATGCCGCCAGGAGTAGCCCCCACAAATCCAGTGACATTCCTACGTAGCCCCAACCCGTTCACCCTGGAACCACACGAGGATACAGCCAGCGATGGCAGGAATGGATGAAGGAATTCATGAGAGCGGTACCATGGAACCAGGACGCCCCCAACAAATTGGACATTTTCACGAATCTTGTACAGAAAAAATTAAAGGGATCATAAAAACCATTCCCCCCAAGAAAAGTCAACGTACCAACTCCTCACAACCGCAATCAATGGACGGCTAATAGTGCTCCCCAACAGAGACTATGAAAGATATACTTTCAACCAATGCCAGCAAGTACCTCACGTGACGATTGGACAATTCATACTACGTCTCCAGAGGAAGATAACATACTGTAACTTCGCAAACTTCAATGATGACGAAGATATTAGGCTGAAGGTAATAGAAGGATGCATATTGTCACAATTTAGAAAACACCTACTAAAGAAGCCCCTCCCGCTGAAGGACATTGCAGACCTTGCAAGGGTCTATGAAAGAGTTGATGCACAAGTGGCCAACATAGAAAATCCCCAAAAAACAGACAGATGGCTGCCATAGCTACCACCCCACAAGGGCAGACCCGATATCTTGGCACAGCACCCCGCCAGAATACGTGGAACACAAACCGCCGAGCTCTGCCAGAAAGACAATGCTACAGGTGCGGTTTTGAATTTCCCCATAAGGGCCAATGCCCAGGCAACTGTCAAATGTGCATGAGATGTGGCCACGAGAACCACTTCCAGACTATGTGCCGAGAGAAAGCACCACCGCTACTGGCCTACAGACCACCTCTGCAGCTCATTACCAACAGGAGATACGACTCAACAAGGACACCCAACCCACACCCATACCCAGAGAGGGACAGCGGGAGAACCAACTTCAACAGGAACTCGGTGCCATACGCAACCCATCCAGGGTTCATAAGAACTGTCGAAAATCTAAAGGTCGACACACTTAGCAGACATCTCAAGGCACCCGAATACCTATTCCATGCTCCACCAAACCAGGTGGAAGACCAAAGACGAGAATACTCCACGGATGACCCGTACGAAAACCCTCCAGCAGAAGAAGAACTGTCAACGACAGAGCTGCTATATGAATACGACAGGTACAGTAGGGAATATGTTTGGCTCATATATGATACATTGATGATAGCACCGCTGAAGGTCATATTACAGATGGGAGGACTCCGCACACTGTTCCTCATCGATACAGGAGCCACTGTAAATGTCATGAACAAAAGAACATACGAAACCATGGCGAGCACCTACCCGCTGCAACTGTCACAAGCTTGCATCTTTCAGTGGGGAGCGACAAGTCCCTTACAATCCAAAAGCCAATTCTGCTGTGACCCGATACAGAGGACGATGTGTTCCCGCCACAATCCACATCATACATAGTCCTGTGACGGGGAGATGTCTCCTCAGCTATAAGACGGCCACTGCCCTACAGCTCATTCAACATCCAGTATGATCAGTCCGAGACGGTACAGGCCTCCCGTCACACTTCAAGACCCTGCTAGCACTATCCCGACAGGAGTTAAACATCGATGAACTGACAGCGAGATTTCCAGAATTGTTCAACGGTGTAGGCATGTTAAAGGACACAGTGATATTGACCCCACAGTGAGACTAGTACCACAGCACCCTTGGAGAATTGGATTTCACTTGCAGGGTAGACATGAACGACAACTACTCCTTCAAATCGACATCATGAGCCGACTGACCAACCCTGTGGGTGTCCCCCTTGGTGGTGGTGCTCAAATCTGACAGACGCCTACGCCTCTGCGTAGACTTGCGGATTCCTAACACCGCAATCCAGAGGGAGAGACACCCCGGAAGAATATTGAAGACATGCTGGTAGGACTCAACTAAGCTGGACTTAAATCAAGGCTGCCATCAGCTGGTCATCGACCCCGCTTCAAGACCCATAACCACCTTCACAACACATGAAAGTTTATTCCGAGACTCAACTTTGGAATATCATCGGCAGCTGAGATATTTCAAGAAACGATACGCCAACTGCTTGCATCTGTCATGAACACTTTCAACTATAGCGATGATATTCTCGTGTTTGACATAACCCAGGACCAGCACGATGATGCGCTAACAGATGTGCAACATCCTGCACAAAGCCGGCCTCACCCTCAATGGGCCAAAATGCACCATCGATAAACACAGCCTGTGTTTCTTCGGACACATATTCTCCGACCAGGGAATAAGGGCAGACGCTGACAAAATAAGCGCCATTGTGAACGTGGAGGCTCTGAAGGATGTGACAGAACAGTGGTCATTTCTCATTTCTGGGTATGGCGGGATATTGCACAGTTACCTACCACAATTTGATTTGATATGGCATTTATAACGTGCCTATACACAAGTGTTTCAAGGCGGGACACTCACCAACCCCCTCAGGCAGCTCCTCAAAAAAGACCTCCCTTTCCTGCGGGACGAACATTGTCACGAGGCTTTCTGCACCATCAAGCTTGAATTGTCAAACAACCACCAACAGGCCTACTTCAATCCCAGCTGGGACACCGAAGTCACGGTGGGCGCCAGTCCTGTTGGACTAGGAGCCATACTCGACCAGACAGACCTGAATAACACAATCAACATGCGAGTAGTGGCATGCGCCAGCAGAGCGCTCACCACCATTGAGCAGGCCTACTCCCAAGCCGAACGTGAGCCTAGCTGCGGTTTGGGTGTGCAAGAAATGCCACCACTTCTTCGTTGGGCGGACATTCGTCCTCATTCCGGACCAACAGGCGCTCCTCTCCCTCTTTGGGAACCCCAAGACCAAGATGTCACAGCACATAGAACGGTGGGGCATTTGATTTAAGAATACGACTACACCATCGTCCACAAGCCCGGAGCAGAGGCCAACCCAGCGGACTACTTGTCTAGGCATCCCAAAAGCACACCGGAACACAGTATGGAGCTTGAAGCAGAAGCCTACATTGCATATCTGGTTCTCAATGCCCTACTTCCTGCCATCACAAAGGACCGCTTCGCCGAGAGGAGCAGAAATTACCCCACTATCCAAAAGGCCATCCAGCTCACAAACACCAATAGATGGCAGCACCTGGCGACGGAATACTTTGCAAGTGGGGAGGTGGATAAAAGAGACCTGCAAAGGAAAGCAAAGATACAGAGAGCTGGCCACGACAGACCAAGGAATGCTGCTGCAAGGGAACCGGCTAGTGGCCCCCAAGAGCCTCAGGAAAGCCCTAGTCATCATAGCACACGAAGGCCACAGGGGAGTCGCTAACACAAAGAAAATCCTGGAAACCAGGTGTGGTTCCCGTACATGGACAAAATAGTAGAGGACATGCTAAAGCACTGCACGCCATGCCAAGTGACAGCGGCCAATAGAGCCCCATGCCGGCTCCAAACCATACCACTACCAGAAGGGCCCTGGCAAAGGGTGGCAATGGATTTCTACGGGCCCCTAGAAAAAGGGGGCCATCTGCTAGTAGCCATCGACAAATACTCTTGCTTCCCCCTGGTGAAGCACGTTCAGTCTACAGCATTCCACCACGCAGTCGCAGTAATAGATGAACTGTTCAGTGAATGGGGAGTTCCCTAAATAGTGAATCCAGACCAACGTTCCAGGGCCAAGAGTTCTGGAAATTTGCATCACATCTAGGATTCCACCACCAAAGGATCACGCCACTGTGGCCTCAGGCCAACGGCCTGGTGGAACGATTTATGGCTGCCATAGAGAGAAAAACGTCAGAAAGCGGCCACAGACCTGATGTCCATGCCTCAGGCCATATCCCAAATGCTAAGGGGCTATAGGAACACCCCGCCCCCCGGATGAACACCCACAGAACTCATTATCAAATATACACCACTGACCCAACTAGCGCAACTTGAACACTACACCACTGCAGAAGACGCAGAGATCAGGGAACGAGAGGCTGAGAAAAGAAGGATGGCCAAGGAGTGGACGGATTGGAAGAGAAAGGCGGAAGAACCCCAACTCCGAGTGGGTAAGATCGTGCTCGTCAGGCAGAGACAACAAAGAAATACTGATGCAAGATATGGACCTGAGACTCTCGTGGTCACCAACGTCAAAGGACCAATGATCACAGCCCTAGGAGAGGACGGAGAGATAACTAGAAACCTCTCATTCTTAGTCAAGCTGTTCCAAAAGGAGTCCGACAAAGAAACACACACGGTGGAAGAAGAACCCAGGGTGGAACTCATGGAGGACCCCCTGCTGAGGACACCAGATGGGGAGGCCCGTGAAACCCCAGGCCAGCCTCAGCAGACTATATGCAGACCCCCGGCTCATCGAACAGATGTAGGCCACAAACTCTCGTGATACATAGCTCTCAACTCACACGCTTTTGGCGGGTGTCACCCGCCTTGTAAAGAGTGGACTCACCCGCCAAGCCTCCTGCAGGCCCATTCATTTCAATGGGCCTCTCACCCGCCAAAAACAAAATCGGGTGTTTTCACCCGCTTTTGCGACTCAAATGGTTGAGACCTATGCGTGATAAGCAAGTGGGGAGGGGGTATTGTGGACAAAATGGACATGGCCCCTTTAAGAAGAAGGGGACCGTGGAGGGAAGGAGGCAGTGGGGGAGGGAAAGGGAAGAGGAGGGGACAAGGGACGGGGAGTTAGTTTGGAGTTAGTAACAAAGACAGCAAGACGTACAAGTTGGTGTCCTGTGTGATGATTTCGAGCGCGCGTGAGTGCCGCGTAACACATCCACACACAACAATCTTTCTACAATGTTTAGGTCATGTTATGGGATGTTAGGCTAAGTCGTGACTTGTTCACAAGCTCCGGCGGGGATGGCGTGCTCGCAACACAACCGTTCACTGCGACCTTCAAAGCAGATATGGTTGTGCGTTGAGTGGTGTATGGTGATCAGGGTGAGAGCAATGATGGGCGGATACCGCTGGTCTTAGATGTTTACTGCTCATGTCAAGAAAGCGAGCCACTCATTCGACTTTGGCTCAGCGTCCTGGATTGGCTCAGCGTCCTGGATTTGCACGCTGAGCCAACGGAACCCACAGCTTTTATGTCTTGTGCTATATTATGTGATTTTAAGCTAAGTCATGCTCCGTAAGTTTAGGCTAGGGCACAAATTCACCAAATTCGGGGCCCACAATTTATAGACTGACACTGTTCCCTGCAGCCTCCCTTCTGACTGACAACACAAAGACACTGCAGCCAAAAACTCTCCCACCACAAAGGCACAATAGAAAAGCATAATAACATAGGAACCGCAGGATTGCCACGTCGCCCGGGACCACTACAAAATGTGCATTTTGTCTTCAAATCTTATTGTCTTTTTGGGGCGTACTTAAAACTTTTGTGTAGGAGGGCCGTAAAGTTTGACTGGCAGCGTGCAGACGGTTCAGCCTTTGACAATTTAGTATCCGAACGGTCCATCTTAATTAAAAGGCAGAAATACTCTTTCATTTTTTAAAGTAATACATTATTCCAGAATTCGTTACAACTATTAAATCCACGCCACCTCAACAGGATGTAAGCATCTTTTCATCCAAAAATCCGCTCCTTGACCCGTTTAACTGTCACATTTAGGAGGCAAGTGCCCCCACTCACCCTCGCCCCGGAAACTCTAACGAACCCAGTCTGTGCTGACACTGCTACTCCATGACGGAGCGACGTGTTCCCATCCGAGAAACGGACCATAGCAACGGCCCGCCCACTCTTCTTCACGTGACCTCTGTCATCCGTGTGATTTCCGGAGCACTTTCAGTAAGCGGAGCTAAGCGGTGAGGCTCTGGCTTCCGGTGCAACTGCAGCTGGACCCTGCCTGCCTTTGGTTTGCAGCAACTTGGGGCGAGTCTTCTCGTTGGGATACCTGGAACGTTTCTACAGACCCTGGAGTGTCCGACTTCGTCTTGTCTGAGCTGCAAGGCTCCTGCTGCACGAACAGCAGCAATCCGTGTGCTCTTGGCTGGCTGCAAATAGTTTGCATTTTCTTCATGATACCGTGAGCGTCCCTGCAAGACACCCGATTTAGACGGGGGAGCGGGAAATTACATTTCCTTTAAAAATCATGTTCAGCTATTCAACATGAAAGGTGTGGAGGGCTAAGGGTATGGTGGTGTTTAACTGTTCAAAGGGGGCTAATCGAGTAATTTAATGTTTAATGAGGGTGTGTTCAGGTTGGGTGGTTTTAGAGGAGGTTGGCTGGGGCTATCTGCGTGTGATTCGGGATCGGCACACAGGCATCTGTTGCAAGGGGGAAGGGGCATCTTGCTATGTGGAGGGAGGATGGGGGCATTGGTCTAGAGGTAGCGATGGGGCATCTTGGTGGGGTCTGAATGGTTGGCTAGGGGCACGCTGGTGTGGTTCAAGAGGGATAAGACCATAGTGGTGTGGGTTTGGGGGAGGGTTGGTATACACTGGTTTGGGTCTGGGGGAGTGATGCTGGGACATCGTTGTGTTTCCGGAGGGAGCGATGGGGCACTGTGGGTCTTGAGGGTTGCATGGGACATCTAGGTGTGGGTTGGGAGGGTGGGATGGGGCATCTTGATGTGGCTCTGGACGGAGGGGAGGGGGGCACATTGGTGTGGGTTTGATGGGAGGGATGGTGCACATTGCTGTGGGTCTGGGGGAGGGATGGGCACAGTGGATCTGGGGGGTGTCATGGGTCAGGAGGGTGGGATGGGGCATCGTGCTGTGGATGGAGGGATGGGATCTTGGTGTGGTCTGCAATGGATGGGGCACATTGGTGTGGGTTTGAGGGGAGGGATGGGGACATTGGTCTGGGGAGGGATGGCAGCATATTGGTGTGGGTCTGGTGTGGGGATGTTCGGATGGGTGGTTTTAGAGGAGGTCGGCTGGGCCTATCTGCGTGTGATTCGGGAGCGGCACATGGGCATCTTTTGCAAAGGGAAGGGGTATATTGCTCTGGAGGGAGGATGGGGCATTATGGTATTGATGTAGAGGGAGTGATGGGCACCTTGGTGCGGTCTGAATGGTTGGATAGGGGCACGCTGGTGTGGGTCTGGCGGGATGGCACGCTGGTGTGGGTCTGGAGGAAGGGGGCACATTGGTGTGGGTCTGGAGGGATAGGAACATAGTGGTGTGGGTCTGCGGGGGAGGGATAGGGGCATTGTGGGTTTGATGGGCGGGATGGGGCACATGGGTGTGTTTCCGGAGGGGGAGATGGGGCACAGTGGGTCTGGAGAGTGGCAGGGGACAACTACATGTGGGTTGGGAGGGTGATACGGGGCATGTTGGTGTGGCTCTGGACGGAGGGGATGGGAGCACATTTGTGTGGGTTTGGAGGGATGGTGCACATTGGTGTAGGTCTGGGAGGATTGATGGGGCACATGGGCGTGTTTCCGGAGTGGGAGATGGGGCACATTGGGTCTGGAGGGTGGCATGGGCCATCTAGGTGTGGTTTGGGAGGGTGGGACGGGGCATCTTGGTGTCGCTCTGGATGGAGGGCGTGGGGGCACATTGGTGTGTCTGGGGGAGGGATGGGGCACATTGGTGTGTCTGGGGGAGGGATGGTTCATCTAGTTTTGGGTCAGGAGGGTGGAGTGGGGGCATCTTGCTGTGTGGATGGTGGCATCTTGGGGTCTGCAATGGATAGGGGCACATTGGTGTGGGTTTGATGTGGGGCGGGCACATTGGTGTGGGTTTGATGGGAGGGGCGGGAACATCTGTCTTGGCAGGGATGGCGGCATATTGGTGCGAGTCTGGAAGGAGGGGATGGGGCGCATTGGTGTGGGTCTGGGGGAATTGGGGCATATTAGGATGGTTGGTTTTAGAGGGTGTCGGCTGGAACTGTCTGTGATTCGGGAGCGGCACCTGGGCATCTTTTGCAAAGGGAAGGGGCATCTTGCTATGTGGAGGGAGGATGGGGCATTATGGTATTGGTCTAGAGGGAGGGTTGGGGCACCTTGGTGGGGTCGGAATGGTTGGATAGGTGCACGCTGGCGTGGGTCCGGTGGGATGGGGCACATTGGTGTGGGTCTGGAGGGAGGGATAGGAACATAGTGGTGTGACTCTGGGGGGAGGGTTGGGGTAAATTGGTGTGGGTCTGGGAGGATGGTTGGGGTACATTGGTGTGGGTCTGGGGGAGCGATGGGGGACATGGGTGTGGGTCTGGAGGGAGAGATGGGGCACAGTGGGTCTGGAGGGTGGCATGGGACATCTAGGTGTGGATTGGAAGGGTGGGACAGTGCATCTTGGTGTGGCTCTGGAGGGAGGGATGGGGACATCTTACTGTGCAGAAGGAGGGAGAGTGGCATCTTGGGCTCTGCAATGGATAAGGGCACATTGGTGTCAGTCTGCGGGCACATTGGTGTGGGTTTGATGGGAGGGACAGGGACATTGGTCTGGGGAGGGATGACACCTTATTGGTGTGGGTCTGGAAGGAGGGGGTGGGGTTCATTGGTGGGGGGATGGTGGTATATCAGGATGGGTGGTTTTAGAGGGGGTCGGCAAGGGCTATCTGCGTGTGATTCGGGAGCGGCACATGGGCCTCTGTTGCAAGGGGAAGGGGCATCTTGCTATGTGGAGGGAGGATGTGGCATTATGGTATTGGTCTTGAGGGAGGCATTGGCCATCTTAGTGGTGTGGGTCTGGTGGGATGGGGCACATTGGCGTGGGTCTGGAGGGAGGGATAGCGACATAGTGGTGTGGGTCTGGGGAGGACTGGGGCGCCTTGGTGTGGGTCCAGAGGGAGGGGTGGCACACATTGGTGTGGGTTTGATGGGATGGATGGGGGACTCTGGTCTGTGTGTGGGGGAGGGATGGTTAATCTAGGTGGGGGTCTGGATGGTGCGATGGGGGCATCTTGCTGTGTGGATGGAGGGGTGGTGGGGTCTGCAATGGATGGTGGCACATTGGTGTCGGTCTGGGAGTGGATGGGGGCATCTGTTGGTCTGGGAGTGGATGGGGGCATCTGTGTGCATCTGGAGGGTGGGATGGGGCATCTTGGTGTGGCTCTGGAGGGAGTGGATGGAGGCACATTGGTCTGGGGAGGGACGAAACCTATTGATGTGGGTCTGCAGGGAGGGATGGAGCATCTTGGTTTGGATGGGGACATCAGTGTGGGTCTGGAGGGAGGGGATTGGGGCCATTGGTCTGTGTTTGGGGCAGGGATGGGAGCACATTGTGGGTCTGGGAGGAGGGATGGTTCATCTAGGTGTGGGTCTGGAGGGGGCATCTTACTGTGCCTGAAGGGATGGTGGCATATTGGTGTCGGTCTGAACAGGTAGGGGGCATCTGATGGTCTGGGACATTGTGGTGTGGGTCTAGAGGCATGTTGGCATCTTGGTGCGGTTCTGAGAGAGGGATGGGGAATCTTGGTGTGGTTCTGAGCGAAAGGGATGGGTCATATTGGTGTGGGTCTGAGAGTGAGGGATTGGGCATATTGCTGTGGGTGTGAGGGGAAGGGATGGGGCACATGGGAGTCGGTCTGGATGGAGGAATGGGGACATTGCTGTTGCTGTGAAGGGAGGCATAGGAAATCTTGGTATGGGTCTGGAGGGAGGGATGGGGCAAATTTGTGTGGGTCTGCAGGGAGGGATGGGGCTCATTGATCAGAGGCGGGATAGGGGCATCTTTCTGTGTGGAGGAAGGGCTTGGGCATCTTGGTCTGAATCGTAGGGGGCACTGTTGATCTGGAATGGAGGGACTGGGCATATGATGGGGGCGTGTCAGGGAATGATGGAGCATGTGGGTCAGGGCTGGAGCACTCTGGTGGTAAGGAAGGGGGCATCTGGGTGTGAATGGAGGGATGGGGTATGTATGTCTGGAGAGAAGGATGTTGTTTTATTGGAGGGGTGGGAGCATGTGTGTCGAAGGGATGGGGAAATCGGGTGTGGGTATAGAGAGAGGGAGAATGGTACCATCTGAATGTGAGTCTGGAGGTAGAGGTGAAGCATGTGGGTGTGGCTCTGAGGGGTGCAGCATCTTGGTGTAGGTATGGAGGGACAGATGTTGGTGTCTGTGTGGGTTTGGTGGTCAGGAGGGAGATGGCATTTGAATCTGGAAGGTGTGTTTGGAAGGAGAAATTGAGCATTTGAATGTGAATTGGGACTTGTAGGGCGCTAGTGTATCTGCTTGTGAGTGGGGGCATGAAAAATCATCGGAGCAGAGGGAGGGAGAGCCGCAGGCCCGACCTCGGTTGCAGCCCAGACGCGCACACCCACAGCCCGGGGTACATCTCGCAGTGTGCGTGTGGTCAACCAGGTGCCAGGGAGCAGGGAATCCCTTCCACCTCGACCTGGCAGGGTTGGGTTAACCTGCTGGGGATGTCCCCAACCACGCACCAGAAAGGGAGCCTTGTGCGGCCCCCTCTCCTCACTGAGCCTACCTCTGCGATGGCCGGGTGCGCACACTCCTCTCTCTGACCAGCCAGCGGGTGGGCATGGGTGGGCACACCCCGGTCAGCAGGGAAGCCCCGAGTGGGGGCAGCTGGGATCCGAGGGAAACCTGACTGCTCTCGAGGGGCGCCTCCGCAGGCAGACATGGACCCGGCATGCCAGACATGAGCCCTGAGCCATGACGCAGCAGGCTTACTCGACAGACGGGCCCCAAGGCTCCAGCCCCCCTCATCTCTGGGCGAGCGATGGCCAGGCCCGCTGGCGCAGTGGGTGACCTTCCCTCTTGCCCAGGTACCTGGAGCTGAGCCCTATGCGACCGGGCTGGGGTTTGAAGACTCTAGCGGTCCCACCCGACCCGCCTGTCCGTGCTGTCTCTGGCCCGCCTCGCCATCCGTTTCCCAGCACCCTCTGCCCCCCCAAAAAGGGAAGCGGAAGGGGTCGGGGAAGCATGAGTGGATCGGGCCGTGTGGGCATGTGGCGGAGCGGCCTGCCCCCATCCATCCCACTGGGAAGGGCTGTGCTGCTGCAGGCGGCGGTCAGGCTTCCCAGGCTGAGCGCCTGGATTTTTTCTTTTTTTTGTTTAACCACAATGGTCTCGGCGGAGCTAGACAGGACACTGGGCTGTCCCGCCACAGGCGGCACTGCCACCCCCGGCCTCTCCTGCACCGGCAGGGTCAGGCCGATGCCTGGAACAGAAAATGTTTGCCTGTGACTCTTGGCGGTGGATCACTCGGCTCATGCGTCAATGAAGAACACAGCTGCGGGAGTTAGTGTGAATTGCGGGACACATTGGTCAACACTTCGAATGCACCAATGCGGCCCCGGGTTCCTCCAGGGGCTACACCTGTTTGAGGGTCGCTTGTACATCAATCACCCAGGGGTTCCCTCCCAGGTGCGTGGCTGGGGCTGTCGCAGGGACCCCGTTCCCTTTGTCTCCCTAAGGTCAGACCCCAATCAGCACCGTCGCTGGATTCCTGGACCTGGCATGCAAGCTCATTGCTGGCGTGTCCCGGCCTCCCCAGTTTCCCCATCTCATGCTGATTTCAGTAGGGCCGGGTGGCCAGCGCACCTCGTATGTGTGGTGGCCGCAGGCCTTAAAAAAGCCTGGTGCACCATCACCCTACCCCAGGGCATGTGGCCGTGCTGTGTGTGGCTGTCTGTGGTGTCCCACGGCTGCCGGCGCTGGATGGCCATGGAGCACCGACCTTTTGACCATGTGGGCTTTGGTTGCAGACTTGGACAACGTGCTAGAGGCAAAGGCCTGCGGCAACCCCCTGTACGGGCCCGAGGCCAGCTACCCAGAGCTTTGTGCTCCCCCAACTACGGACTCAGATCA